>NC_081407.1:764767632-765073132 GCF_030272615.1 Cryptomeria japonica | reverse complement strand
TCCCTCACAAGTGGATAAGTGCAGATTGGCAAAGTCTATGGGATAGACTAAAGAAGCTTTATGGAAATGAACCCTGCACCACTAGATCATTTTGTGAGAGTGAGAAGAACAATGCAACAAACACATGCGTAGATGACAAAGGCATATCAAATTGTTGCAGTAGCAATGGTGATGGGGAGATTCATCTCTTCATGGCCCATGAGAAAGATGTTGGCATATGGACACTCCAATGAGACATTGTGTGTGATTGAAGGTTTTGTCATTGATGGCAACCTTGCAATCCTATGGCACCCTCAAGACATTATACCAGCAAAGCATTACATAGGCAAACTTGCAATCCTATGGCACCAGCAACACATTATACTGGCAAAGCATTACATAGGCAACCTTGCAATCCTATGGCACCGGCAAGACACTATACCGGCAAAGCATTACATAGGCAACCTTGCAATCCTATGGCATCGACAAGACATTCTACCGACAAAGCATTATTCAAGCAAGATAGTGCACTGACATCAGCAAGATCACTCTACACCGGCACTAGCACCGACACAGAAGAAAATATGTATATCGGCATAGAGGCCGATAGGATTTTTGATATGTAATATTTTGTTTATTATTGTAAGCCGACTTAGCAAATTGTAAAATGACTCTTGTATATAAAAGAGATCATTGTAGACATTTGTAGGGTATGGAGATGAAATATAAAAAAGAAAATTATTAGGCAGACCTAATGTGCGAATTATAGGTCAAGCGTATATGTAAAGAACAGAGCAAGAACCGCTACTGAATCTGGCATTGAAGATGCTATTGTAAAGCAGTACAGATCATTGGATTTGCATAATCCTCATTGTAAGTCAGTGTGACTTCTTATTGAGCAGTGTGCTCTAGGCAGTTAGCCTTCCTACATGTGCAGGTCCCTATTGTAAGTAATATTCTCTTATTGGCCAGTAAGTGAATATTGTGGGTCACAAATCCCACTGAGGTTTTTCCCACACCAAGTTTCCTCATTAAACATCTTGTGTTATGGTGTTCTTTTCATGTGGATGTTTTTGGTTCTGTTAATTACATTAATTCTTGCATATCGGTATAATGTTACTTTATGTTCTGCATGTTCTGTTTTAAGAAAATCTCATTACCGGTCAGATACTGATTCACCCCCCCCTCTCAGTATCTGTGGGAACCCTAACAAAAGATGTTGAGAATCACACATAAAAAGAGGTTAATGGAGATAGATCCCACTGATATGATGTGTTTGGAAGTGATAATGAAGAAGATGAAGAAGAAAGAGATAAGGTAGATAGATCTAGCTAGAAAGATCTATTTGATAGTGAAGGTGAAGAAGAGATGAGACATAAGTTGATCTTGAAGGAGAGCTTGTAAATGCACTTGAAGAACTCAGAAGAGTAAGGAATGAATATAAGCTATTCAAGAATGCTATAATGGTAGAAGAGAACAGGTTGATCAAATGCCTTGAAGATTCTGAGAAATGCATCTCAGAGTTGAAGACTCAAGAAGAAGGCACCAAGGAGTGTTGGTGTAATGATCTAGCATTTGAGCTATAAGTTAAAGGTAAAGAATATTTGTAGCTGCTTGGAGAAATAGAGGTTCTCCAAAATGACCTTGAGAAGTGTCAAGATGAGTTGAAGGTAAGAATCCGGTTTGACAGAAGCAGTGATGCCTTGGACAAGATATTGAAGAAGCAAAAGAATGCCAAGGCTACTAGTGGATTAGGAAGTGGTGTCAGTGAATGCTCCACCAACAAGAATGTCCTTCATAATGACAGTTTGTTTGTTTCCTTAAAAGGAGAGAACAAGAGACAAACTTTCAATATTAGAAATGCTCCCTAGAATAAGGTTGACCTAAATACAACAGGTGAAGACTTGCACACAAGAAAGAAGACCAGTGCTAGAAGAAGGAGGAACAATGTAGATCCTAAAGGAAAAGGGAAGATGGGAGAAGATAGCTTCATTGGAAGCAAGAACATGAGAAGACAACAAGAAAGACCTCCTACCGGTAGAAGACAGGGAAGTGCTACCGTCCACAAGTCAAAGCAAGTGTGGGAGAAGAAGAGACTAGAAGGAAGGGCTGCATAAAATGGAAAATCAAGGATCCATCCTCAAAGAAGGAGAAATGGACATGCTAGACTGGTAAAATCTCCCCATGCATGGTAGAATAAATCTGTAAGTCATATGCCATTCTTTACCAGTTATTGCTTTGCATGTAATAGTCATGGTCATAGGGTAGAAGAATGTAGAAAGAGATCTAGAATGAATAATATAGGATCTCATAAACATCATGCATATGAGAAAATGTATCAAGGAGTAGATACATGCATGTCCGCTCGCTCGGTTATGCAAATATTATTTGTTATAATTGCAATGGAACTGGCCATAGAGAGTTTGAATGTAGGAAGGGGAACTTGCAGTCACATGAAGGCCGATATAGCAACTTTTCTCTGCAAAAAGGTGGATACAAAGAATATGGAAGTTAGAGACTTGCATGGAACTAGAGGAGAAATGTCCCTACAAGAGCAAGAGGTCCACCGGTTTTGGGTGCTAGTCATGACAACATGACCAGGAGAAGTTGGTCAAATTGGTATGTCAAGAGATTCCCCAATCATGAAGTTGGGATGGATGTTGTGTGATACTATACCACTACTTCCGGTTGTGATGCAGAATCTAGAAATGAAAGGACCCATCAGTAGAAGGTGGTAAGACCTACTCCCAAGCCTGAAAATGGGAAGAAAAATGAGACCAAGCAGGTATGGAGGAAGAAGACCATGGACCGACAATGTACATTCATCATACAGGTGATATCTCCTAAAGCTTAGAGGAGATTCAGGATCTTAGGGGAAGTAATAAAATGAACTTATCGTTCACCCCTTTAGTAAAGAAGGACACTTGGAAGAACAAGGTGTTGTCAGTATGGTGGATGGATATGAGATGATAAGTGTGTGTAGAGGCTAACTTGGCTATACACCTACAGATCAGAGTTGAATCACTACTGCATGTGTCAGTGTATGACAAGATAACAATTGGAATCAGATACAAGGTGACATGAAATATCAGGAGCCACAAGAAGGTGTTTTGGTGGTGATAGTGGACCGATACAGGAAACCGGTATATGCAGGATGTTACCGGCATGATTGCTAACAGGTACTTGCAAGTTATATAAGACAATGAGGTTGGAGATTATTGCAATAGACTTAGTAGCATGGAATGTGAAGTTATGTCTCAGATGGTATTGGAAAAGACCTGTATGACATGTTGGACAGGTGGTTGTTCATGCAGACATGCATATCTTTGGGCTAAGTGGTTTGATCTATGACTTGATGATGACATTGTATGGCATTGTGTACATCTAGGATCATGTCATAGGCTATGGTAAAGATTGGAGCCTTGGTATTGGACTTGACTGGAGATGAGGACCTAAGATGTATGTCTCAGGGGGAGTTCAAGTGCTTATGATGCTGAGCCAACATGCTTGAGCATGTAAGTGTACTGACTTCCCAAACTGCAGATGATGGAAATTATTGTAGGCTTACCTAAGAGAATTTCATGGTTATAGGTATCTACTTGTCATCTGGTTGGTTGTATTCATAGTACAATTGCATTTGATTCTAAAGAAATTTGGGATCAAACGGGAAGTGATGCAGTTTGACCGGCAGGTGAGTAGTATTCACTAACACATCCTTCTGCAATTGAGTGTTTTAACAAATAGTATCAAATTTTCATGCTCAATTGGTGTCAGTTGATGGTTAAGTCCTCCATATCAAGTGTGATGACTTGAGATAATGTAACAAGTGGTATCAAAGGAGGAGATGTATCCAATAAATATAAAGGGGTAGAAAGAATTATGTTAGTGACCAAAAAACACAAGGAGGAATGATATCCTAACAGTGCCCTTTGCTATTGTTGTCAAAGGGGGAGAAAGATTCTATAGTATACTGCATACTACATGAGTGAGAATAAATTGGATCATACAAAGGGGGAGAGAGATTATGTAGTATGCTGGATAATACATGAGTTGACATCAATGCCAAAGGGGGAGATTGTTGGCATTATGTTGTCACTGATGTCAACCAGTATGGGATGACTACTGGTATAAGAGATGTATGTGCAACATTGTCATGGAGGAGTACAAAATGAGATATGTTTGATATCACCTTGTGTTGCATATCACCAGTAAGGTAATGAAGAGAATTCCATTCAGAGGAATGATCACTGGAGTCATCGACATGCAAGTTAGTGCCTGACTTGTGTGGATGAAAGGGTAAGGTTACCGATATAGTGTATCATCAGTAAGGAGAGTATGTCAATTGGTAAATGAAGTGTTGACAATGAGCAGGATGCTTGGATGTTGCTTGTGATGAATAAGTAGAATGTGTTGGCATTGTGTCATCATTGATGTCAACCGGTATGGGATGACTACCGATATGAGAGATGTATGTGCAAAACTGTCATGGAGGAGTGCAAGTTGAGATATCCTTGATATCATCTTGTGTTGTAGATCACCAGTAAGGAAAGGATGTCAAATAGTAAGTGATGTGTTGACATGAGGAAGATAGCTCAGCCAAGTGAGTAGCTTCCAACCAGCAAAGCTCGTGACCAGTGAACATGCAAGATAAGCAAGGTGCTTGATCTATTGATTGTGATGAAGAGGGAAAATGCTACCTAAATCACATCAACATAAGAGGAGAAGGATGAATAGGTCACCAATATGCTGTGAAGTTGCAAAATAGTAGGACTCCCACCAGATGAAGAAGCACTCATCATGAGAAGCAATGACTTACAGTGCATGTGCCCACACCAGATCACATGTGCCTATTTGAAGGTTTGCTGAACAAACAGGGAAGCCACTTGAGTGCACTGCAGGATGTAGATGACAAGGACTCACTCCCATCGATAGTGGAGCTTATCTCCTATTATACATAGTGTGCATCATAGTTCCATGAGATAAGGAAGATGAGGGAAAGATAGGTGTTTGAAGGCTCACACCGAATCTACTAGTGAATCAAAGGAATGTCTTGAGTGCATGAAATCAAGGTTATGCACTGAACCAACAGAGAAGGTATGTTGGGATGCTAGTACAGATGAAGACTGATGAGTTTGTCTCTTTGACAAACCAGTTGAGATTTAGTCTAAGCTAATAAGAAAGAATGCAAGACTGAGAAAATGCAGATAGAGTAAAATGGGTAGATTGAAGATAGAGTCTGTTAAGGGTTGATGACATACCAGTTTGAGGGTTTAATCGACAGGGTTAGTATACCAGTAGATGAACATGGTAATGGAATTGGTCGGTGACTGAATCCATACCAACATAGTTGTTCAAGTAGAGGAGGATGCTAACATGGAAGCCATGTGGAGATGAAGTGGAAAGCATGTAGAGGTCGATGGAGTGTCGTGTAGAGATAGGTGTTTCTATAGGTGTGCACTTAATATGGATCCCAAGATTTGTGATTAGATCAAAAGAGTGCAGCTCGAGGAAGAATGAGCGACAAAGACAAATCAGGGATTTGTTGGTCCTTGGATCTGAGTAAGAAGATTAGATTGTGAGAAGACATTGAGAAGGAAACAACAAAAACATTAATAGCATTTTGACAGAGGCATGTCGAGAGACGAGGTCATGTTTGCTAAGATTAGAAGACGTGTATTGGAAGGAACGTTAATGGTGGAGATGTACAGGTTGCTATCTATGAGATCAGATCAAACAATATATAATTGGATTTTTTTTTCCTTGAGGTTGATGAGGAAACCCTAACTGCCTGAGATTTGATTTGGCTTTTAGTGGGAAAACCAGGCTATAAATATGCAAGCCAAAGATATTGATAGTGTTGTTGAATAGAAGAAGATGGTGCTGCTACAAAGTGATTGAGTGTTACTTCTGCATGTGAGAGAAAAATCAGTCAAGTGGTCAATGACTATCTAAGAAGAGACTGAGAGTGAGGGAGAACCAGGTTGAACTATTTAACCAGTAGAAGTGCAGAATTGCTAGTGTCTATACTGGCAAAGAAGAAGTGAAGGAAGCTTCAGAGAAGGTAAAAATAGAACCAATAGAGTATAGTACCAATAAAGAGAAGAGTCGTGAGGAGATTCAACAGAGTAGCAAAAGAGTGAACCAATATAGTAGAGAAGGTGTCTCACCGACGGAAGGAAGTTGTGTGTAAAGGTTGTAAAAATCTTTTGTAACTAGGATATTACTTTGTATTTGAATGTTTATTGTGATCACTAAGTTGTAGCTTGGTGCAGGGGTTGTAGCCCATAAATCAATTAGGGGTTGGTGCTCCTTGGGTTGGTGCCCTAAACATTGTAACTAAGTCTTATTGTGAGGCTGGATTGGAGCAGTAGACTCTAGCATCATTACTCACCAAGGTTTTTCCCATATTGGGTTTTCCTCATACATACTAGTGTTATATGATGTCCCTTTGTGTGTATGCATTTGTATTAAATCTCCTCACTAACTAGAAAGTATGTATTGTGTTAGATCCCATAATAGGTATACACACATAAGTTAGTTAAAGGGATAAAGATTAAGAACCACTGATTCACTCCCCTCTCAATGGTGCATTGTGTCTAACAATTAGATTCAGAGCCTAGGTTCCCAGTTAGATGAGCTTTCTACAGCTTGGGTAGATTCTATCTTAATGACACAATGGTTTGTTTAGTGTCAATCCCTACTCTAGTGTTTAATGGATCTAACTATTCCATTTGAAGTTTTAGAATGGAAGTCTACCTATCCTCTCTAGGGTTTGATGTATGGATGTCAGTTATTAATGGTCTCCCTAGGAATGCCAATCCTCCCAGTAGATCTAAAGAAGAAATAAGATGCTTGTGCAATGAAGAATCCATGAAGGCTATATTCAGTGGGCTCACTGGTGATGTCTCCTCATAGGTGGACAGATGTAAATCAGCAAAAAACTTATGGGAGAGATTAAAGAAGCTCTATAGAAATGAGCCTACTAATGCAAAACTGACTTGTGATGAAAGGATGAGAAATGCATCTTATGAATCTGTAGATGATGAAGGTAGATTTGCTAGTAGCCACAACATTGATGAAGAAAGAACCCACCTCTTCACGGCTCAAGAATCAGAAGATGAGGAGCACACATCTGAAACTGATAAGGCAAATAGATCCCACCAGGAAGATGTGTTTGGTAGTGATGATGAGAAAGAAGGAGACAAGGTAGATAGATCTAGCCATCAAGATCTATTTGATAGTGAAGGTAAAGAAGAAGATGAAGCAGATGTTGATCTTGAAGGAGAGCTTGTAAATGCACTTGAAGAACTTGAGTAATAAAGGAATACAAGTTATTCAAGAATGTTGCTATAGTGGAGTAGAACTAGTTGATCAAATGCCTTGAATAATTTGAGAAAAGAATCTCAGAGATGATGAATCACAAGGAAGACACCAGGGAGTGTCGGTGCAGTGATATAGCTTTTGAGCTAGAGGTAAAAGATAAAGACTATCAGAAGCTACTTGGAGAAATGGAGATTCTCCAAAATGACCTTGAGAAGTGTCAGGATGAGGTCAAGGTAAGGATCCGGTTTGATGGCAGCAATGATGCCTTGGACAAGATGTTGAAGAAGAAAAAGCATGCCAAGGACATTGAAGGTTTAGGTAGTGGTGTTGGTGAATGCTCCACCAGCAAGAATGTCCCCCACAATGACATTATATTTGTCTCCTCAAATGGAGAAAACAAAGGCCAAACCTTCACAATGAGGAATGCTCCTCAGAAGAAGGAAATACAACTGGTGAAGACTTGCAGACATGAATGAAGACCAATGTTGCAAGAAGGAGGAACAATGAAGATCCAAAAGGCAAAGGGAAGATGGGAGAAGATAGCTTCTATGAAAGTAGGAACATGAGAAGATAGGAAAGAAGACCTCCTACTGGAAGAGGACAAAGAAATGCTACCACCCATAGGGAAAAGCAAGTGTGGTAGAAGAAGACACCAGATGGAAGAGATGCACATAATAGAAAATCCAGGATCCATCCTCAAAGAAGGAGAAGTGGAGATGCTAGACCGGTAAGATCTCCCCATATATGGAGAAATAAATTTGTAAGTCATATGCCATCCTTCTTCGGTTATTTCTTTGCATGTAATGCTTGTGGCCATAGGGCAAATGAATGTAGAAAGAGATCTAGAAGGAATAATCTAGGATCCCATAGACATCATGCATATGAGAAAAATGTATCAAGGAATAGATACATGCATGTCTCTTGTCCCAGTTATGCTAGAAAGAATCCTTTTGCTATTCCTAATAAAGTAAATGTTGTATGTTATAACTGCAATGGATCTGGCCATAGAGAGTTTGAATGTAGGAAGAGGAACTTGCAATCATATGGAGGCCGATACAACAACTATGCTCTATAGAAAAGTGGGTACAAAGCATATGGAAGTTAGAGACTTGCATGTAACCAAAGGAGGAATATCCCTGCAGACGCAAGAGGTCCACCGGTTTCGATTGCTAGTCACAACAACATGACTAGAAGAAGATGGTCAAACTAGAATGTTAAAAGATTGCCAAATCATGAGGTTGGGATGGATGTTGTGTGCTACTATATCACTACTTCCCAGCTATGAAGTAGAATCAGGAAATATAAGGACCCATTAGCAGAAGGTGGTAAGACCTGATCCCAAGTTTGAAAAATGGGAAGAAGAATAAGACCGAGTAGGCATGGAGGAAGAAGATGATGGACCAACACTGTGTATTCAAAACATAGGTGATATCTCCTAAGGCCTAGATGAGATGCGGGATCTTAGGGGGAGTAATACACTAAATTTATCATTCACCCCCTTAGGAAGAAGACACATGGAAGAACATGCTACTATCGGTATGAAGGAAGAAAATGAGATGATAAGTGTGTATAGAGGATACCTTGACTACACACCTATAGAGGAATGTTGGATCACTACTGTTGTGTCAAAGTATGATGAGATAAAAATTGGAATTAGTTATACAAAGTGACACATATGTCAGGAGTCACAGGAAGGTGCTCTGGTAGTGATAATGGACCGGTATAGGAAACTAGTATGTGCAGGATGTTAAATGCTAATAGGTACCTGTAGGTTATGTAAGACAATGAGGTTGGAGATCATTGCAATAGCCTTGATAGTATGAAATGTGGAGTATATGTCTCAAGTTGTATTGGAAAAGACCTGAATGACATATGTTGGCTTGGTGGTTGATCACGCAGGCATGCATGTTTTTGGGCTAACCAGTTAAATTTATGATTTGATGATGATATTGTATGGCATTAGGTTCATCTAGGATCATGTCATAGGCTGTGGTGGATATAATGGAGTTGAAAGATCATCAGATGATGGTATTAGGGCTCAACTGGTACATGGAGATGATTGGAGCCCCGGTATTGGACCTGATCGGAGACAGGGACCCGAGATGTATGACTCAAGGGAAGTACAAGTGGTTATAATGCAAGGCCGACATGCTTGAACTTGAAACTGTAAGTGCACTGATTTCCCAAAATGCAAATGATGGAAATTATAGTAGGAATACCCAAGAGAATTTCATGTTTATGGGTATCTACTTGTCATTTAGCTGGTTGTATTCATAGTACAATCACAATTGATTCTAAAGAATTTTGGGATCAAATGGGAAGGGATGCAGTTTGATCGCTAGGTGAGTAGTATTCACAGACACATCCCTCTACAAATTGAGTATCTAAACAAATGGTATTAAATTTTCATGCTCAATTGGTGTCAATTTGATAAAGTGAGCCTTGCATCTCAAGTGTTGTGACTTGAGAAGTTGTAACAAGTGGTATCAAAGGAGGAGATGCATCCAATGAAGATAAAGGGGAAGAAAGGATCTTGTTAGTGACTGGTAAATACAAGGAGGAATGATATCCTGATAGTGCTCTTTGCCATTGTTGTCAAAGGGGGAGAAGGATTATGTAGTATACAACATACTACATGTGTTGAGAATTCATGGATTAGAGAAAGGGGGAGAAGGATTATGTAGTATGTCGGATACAACATGAATTGACATCAATGCCAAAGGGGGAGATTGTTGGCATTGCATTGTCATTGATGTCAATCGGTATGGGATGACTACCAATATGAGAGATGTATGTGCAACACTATCATGGAGGAGCACAAGTTGATATATCCTCGATATCATCTTGTGTTGCAGATCACCAGTAAAGAAAGGATGTTAACTGGGAAATGATGTGTTGACATGGGGAAGACAACTCAGCCAAGTGAGTATTTGCCAACCGGCAAAGCTCGTGACTAGTGAACAAGAAGGATGAGCAAGGTACTTGAGTTGTTGATTATGATGAAGAGGTAGAATGTTACCTAAATCACATCAACATAGGAGGAGAAGGATGAATAGGTCACCGATATGCTGGGAAGTTGCAAAACACTAGGACTCCCACCCAATGAATATACAGTCATCATGAGAAGTAATGACTAATAGTGAATGTGCCCACACCAGATCACATGTGCCTGTTTGAAGGTTTGCTGCACAAACAGGGAGGCCACTTGAGTGCACTACAGGATGTAGATGACAAGGACTCACTCCCATCAATAAGTGGAGCTTATCTCCTATTATAAATAGTGTGCATCATAGTTCCATGAGATAAGGAAGATGAGGGAAAGACAGCTGTTTGAAGGCTCACACCGAATCTATCGGTGAATCAAAGGAATACCTCAAGTGCGTGAAATCAGGGTTATGCACTGAACCAAAAGAGAAGGCATGTTGAGATACCGGTACATATGAAGAGTGATGAGTTTTTCACTTTGACAAAGTAGTTGAGATTTGATCTGAGCTAATCAAGAAGAATGCAAGGCTGAGAAAATGCAGATAGAGGAAAATGGTCGAATTGAAGATAGAGTGTTAAGGGTTGATGATAGACCGGTTTGAGGGTTTAACCAACAGGGTTAGTATACTAGTAGATGAACCCGGTAATGGAATTGTTTGGTGATCAAATCCATATCAACATATTTGTTCAAACAGATGAGGATGCCAACATGGAAGCCACATGGAGATGAAGTGGCAAGCATGCAAAGGTCGGTGGAGTGTTGTGTAGAGATAGGTGTTTCTATAGGTGTGCACTTAATATGGATCCCGTGATTTGTGGATCGGATTAGAAGAGTGAGGCTCTAGAAATAATGAGCGACAGAGACAAATTAGGGAGTTGTTGGCACCTGGATCTAGGCAAGAAGATCGGATTGTGAGAAGACCTCAAGAAGGAAACAATAGAAACATTAATGGCATTTTGACAGAGGTAGGTCAAGAGATGAGGTCGTGGTTGCTAAGATTAGAAGAAGTGTATTGGAAGGTGCGTTAATGGAGGAGATGTACATGTTGTTATCTATGAGATCAGACTGGACAATATCTAATTGGATTTGGTTTGCCTCAGGGTTGATGAGGAAACCCTAACTGCCTAAGATTTGAATTGGCTTTTGGCGGGGAAAACTAGGCTATAAATATGCAAGTCAAAGATATTGATAGTGTTGCTATGAAGTTATTGAGTGTTACTTATGCATGTGAGAAAAAAATTAGTCAAGTGCTCAATGAGTATCTAAGAAGAGACTAAGAGTGAGGGAGAACTAGGTTGAAGTGTTCAACCAGTAGTAGTGTAGAACCGATAGTGTCCATACCGACAAAGCAGAAGTGAAGGAAGATACAAAGAAGGTAGACATAGAACCAACAGAGTATAGTACCAATAAAGAGTAGAGTAGTGAGGAGGAGATTCAATAGAGTAGCAGAAGAGTGAACCGGTATAGCAGAGAATGTGTCTCACCGATAGAAGGAAATTGTGTGGAGAGGTTGCAAAACTCTTTTGTAACTAGGATATTACTTTTGTATTTGAATGTTTATTGTGACCACTAAGTTGTAGCTCGGTGCAGGGGTTGTAGCCCATAAATCAATCAAGGGTTGGTGCTCATTGGGTTGGTGTCCTAAATCAGGGGTTGGTGCTCCTTGGGTTGGTGCCCTAAATATTGTAACTGAGTTTCATTGTGAGGCTGGATTGGAGCAGTAGACTCCAGCAACATTTCTCACCAAGGTTTTTCCCATCTTGGGTTTTCCTCATACATACTGGTGTTATGTGATGTCGCTTTATGTGTATGCATTTGTATTTAGTCTCCTCACTAACCAAAAAGTCTGCATTGTGTTAGATCCCATAATAGGTATACACACATAAGTTATTTAAAGGGAAAAAGATTAAGAACCACTGATTCACCCCCCTCTCAGTGGTGCATTGTGTCTAACAGAATGTTACCAAAATCACATCAACACTAGAGGATGAGGATGAATAGGTCACCAGCATGTTGTGTGGTTGCAGAATAGTAGGACTCCCACTGGATGAAGATGCAGTCACCATGTGAAGAGATGACTAACAGTGAATGTGCCCACACCGGATCACATGTGCCTATTTGAAGATGTGCTACACAAATAGGGAAGTCACATGAGTGCATTGTAGGATGTAGATAACAAGGTGTCACTCCACTGGTAAGTGGAACTTATCTCCTATTATGCATAGTGTGCATCATAGTTCTATGAGATAAGGAAGAAGAAGTAAAGAAAGATGTTTGAAGGCTAACACCAGATCTATAGGTGAATCAAAGGAATGCCTCAAGTGCATGAAATAAGGGTTATACACTGAACTGATAGAGAAGGCATGTTGGGATGTAGGTGTAGATGAAGAGTGATGGGCTTGTCAACTTGACAAACTAGCTGGGATGATATTTAGTTTGATGATGAAGAAGGAAAAGTGGAGCAGCTGAAAAGAGAGAATGAAACTGACATGCAGATGCCTTAGATGGAAACCACTGAAGGTTGATGACATGATGTCATCAAGGATTGCTACCGATAAGCATGAGAACTGGTAAGGATGTGAAGAGGCTAAGAGATATGACTCTAACTATTGAGAATGAGCATGCTATGGATAGACATGTCTGGCGACTAGTTAAGGTATTCCACCGGAAGTTCAAAAAAGTACATACATGAAGCTTAACCGGTAAAGTGTGAGCTACCTGCAGGGTTAGTGAACTGACAGAAAAGAAGAACCGATTGAGTGTTTGGTCGGTGATCCTATCTGAACTGACACAAAGTTCCAAGATAGTAGTTGGTCGACATGTATTCCACGTGGAGTCAAGGTAGAAGACTTGCATGTAGCGGTAGATGGAATATGCACTGACGTGGTTGTTGAAGAGTTGGTCGATATTAATGGTAGATCTCATAAATTATGGGATGTGTTGTAGAGCCGTTGTAGAGGTTTGCAGCTCAAGGTATGGAGGACAACAGAGAGCCAGCTCAGAGTGATTCAGGAGATTGAGGTAGATGAAGGAAACCGCAAGACCAATCTTGGTGATTGACCAAGAAATCAGCTGACAGGGTAAAAGGAAGATTAGCAAAGATAGAATGTGTGATCAAGAAGGCACGACAATGGTGGTGTTGAGAAAACAACTATTTGGGCTATTAGATCAAACAAGATCTGATTGGTTTTGGTTTTCCTCGAGGTTGATGAGGAAACCCTAACCACCCATATTTTTGAATTGGCTTTTGGCAGAAAAACCAGGTTATAAATAAGGAAGCCAAAATCATTAAAGGTTGCTACTGAATAGAAGAAGATAGAGCTATTGCAAAGTGATTGAGTGTTGCATGAGAGTTAGATCAATCAATGTGAAAATAGCAGAAGAGGATAGTGATTGAGGGAGTGAAGGTTGAATCAGTGATAGGGTTTAATAGAGGGTTAACCGATATGGTTTGAGCAACCGGTATAGTAGCTAGAGTGCATTTGAGGAGATAACCAGTAGGTGCTTGTACTAGCAAGACAATAGTTGAGAGGACTGAAGAGCAGTGCAATGAGGAGGAGATCCAGTAGAGCAGAAGAAGAGTAGAGGTGAACTGATAGAGTTTACCGGGCAGCAGCAGATGAGTGAATCAGTGCAATAGAGAAGGTGTCTCATCGACAAAGTGAGGTATATAAATTAGTTACAAGATTCACTTGTAATAGTATGAGTAATTCTATATTTGAAGCTATCATTGCGATCACTAATTTGTAGCTCGGTGTAGGGGTTGTGGCTCCTTTGGGTTGTAGCCCATAAACAAGTTAGGGGTTGGTGTTCTTTGGGTTGGTGCCCTAAATTAGGGGTTGGATCTCCTTGTGTTGGTTCTCCTTGGGTTGGTGCCCTAAACATTATAACAAAGATTCATTGTGAGGTTGGATTGGATCAGTAGTCTCCAACAACATTGCTCACCGAGGTGTTTCCCATCTTGGGTTTTCCTTGTACATACTAATGTTATGTGATGTCCCTTTGTGTGAATGCATATGTGTTTAGTCTCCTCACTAACTGGTAAGTATGCATTTAGCTAGATATGTTAATCGATATACTTTCATAAGGATAGTTAAAGGGAAAAGTTTCAGAACCACTGATTCACCCCCCTCTCAGTGGTGCATTGTGTCTAACACTCATTGATAGAGGCATAGTTAAAATCATAGATGACAATCCTTATTCTTCTAATCCTACATCACATGAGACAAATCCTATTCATATTGATGAGCAAGAAGAATTAGCAACTAGAATCTTTTGGAAGTTAAAATATGACAAGAATGTTGATTTTCCTTTAGTAAAATTTAGCAAAGAACATAAATAAGGTGATGAGAATTGTCTTTTTCATCATAGATATTGTCATTCTCTTGGAAAATGTAAATAATTTAAGGAATTTGTTCAAAAATTTTTTGTTAAAGCTCAAATAAATCTTTCAATTGATATTGCTCTCTTTCTTGGTGAGAAAGTAGTGCCTTAGCACTCTTCTCACCTTCCATGTTGTTCCTCACCCTATGATACAAGTAGTTAACTTAATTGGGGGCTCTTTGTCTTAAGGTGATGTTTTTTCAATTTCAAACATCTTGGGGGAGAAACATGGTTCATTCTTGCCTCTATACTTTGTGGGCAAGAACCTTATCCTTCTCCCTCTCTATGTAAAGTATCACTATTCCCTTTAGGGGTTGCATTTTTCATACTTTGATATCCTTTCTTGCATGAAATGGTATGTCTCTTATGACTAATCCCTCCCTAGTGAATCTATGATCTTTCCTTCTTTTTTTCCCTCTCTCTTTGAAGATTACCTCTTCTTTACAGTTGCATTTTACATAAATTGATGTCCTTTCTTGCATTGAATATTCATTAATGTGAGTACATTATGAATTTTTTTTATGTTTATCTCTCCTTAGATGTTGTTTAATTATTCTAATTGTCCTTACACTTGGGGGGCAATGATTTCTTTCTCTCTCCTTTATAAGGATCCACTTTTCCTTTGTTGAGTAGTATTTTCTTATGATTTGATGTCATTCCTGAAGTTGTTGTTGCTCAAGGATTCTCTCTTATGCAAGAGGTGTAATTCATTGGCTACAACCTCTTCTTCACTTGGAAATGTATATCTATTATAAACTTACCACTTACATTGGGTCAAAAGTGTGTCATCCTTCATCAAGAATCCCTTTCACCTAGAAATAGGGGGTGTAATGGTGGGAAAATGGTGAATGATAGATCAAGAGGAAAATTACCCTTTCCCTCAAAGAGAGATGAGAGTTTCACTATTGATTATCCTTCAAACACTTTTCACCATGTTACATTAGAAAGAGGAAAGGATAATTCAATAGATTCAATCTCTCCACATGAAGATGGTAGATTGAATTCTGAATGAAATGGGAATGTTAAGTTGATCCCCTCTTCTTTGTTTGAAATGGAAAGGAATTGATTGAATTATGTAGTGCAAAAGTGATAAAGAATTGATTATAACTTGAGATCAAAATATGGGATGAAGTTGTGTACCTGGATCTAGCAATAATATGTCAAGATGAAATCACCCTACGAATTTGAGGAAAAGTTGCCCAGACCATGGCGAGAATGTACATGGTCCTCTGAAATATCTTCAAAACAAAAAGGGTTTTTCCGCGTCTAAAAATGAAGCCTGAATCCGAAAGTATATCTACGCACCTGCAACCTACATATAGAAAAGAGAGGAAAATGGGTTTGGATTGGGGGTTTTCCTTTAGGTCAAACCCCAGTTCTGGAATTAACCAAGTAATGAAAGAAAGTACTTGCAAGTAGTTGTAAATGAAAGACTGAATTGTAAATCACCTCAAGGGAGGTTGTAGTAGAAATGTTGATATAAATTCTTGTGTGGAATTGAATATTGAAATCAATCTCCTCTTCAATGATTGAATCCTTGACTTGAATGCAACACCTAGCCTTGAAGGGAGACTTGAGAATGCTCAATGCTAGAAAAGAATGCTCGGATGCTCTTGAATGCTTGATCGCTTATGTAACTTGAATTTATCCAACTTTGACCTGACCCACTTATGAAAATGAGAGGATGAATGCCCCTTAAATACATGTTAGTGGATCTAATTTTCATCATGAGCTGACATTGGGAGAGTTTCCCGCCTGATACACAACCAACAATGCAACCCTAGGAAGGGTCCTTCCCCAAAATAGGGCAAAAATAGGGGGGCACGCCCCTGTCCTAGGAGGAAAAGGGTGCCAAGGCCAAGGAAGAAGCATTTTTTGAGGGCTGAGCAATCTCTGGTCTCCGATCAGGCTAGAGGATTCTAACTTGCATGCGTGAGGACCCTAATGCAATAAAAAATTGTTAGGGTCACAATTTTATGACACTACAGGGGGAAGGTATGCATTCTTGTTCCCCTTTCCTTCCTTTGGTAGAAGATGTTATGTTTGTTCAAGAAACTCCTCTTGGAGGTATATGTCTTTTGAGAAAATGTCTCTTCTCCTCCAAGGATCCCTTTTCCACTTTTTGCAAGATATCTCCTTTTTTTAACTATCTTATCCTTGCTTGAAGAGTTTCCCCTCTTTAGCTTGGATTTATGACATTGTTGCCTAAAGGATATCTCTTTGATGTTGAAGGTGGGTATCCTTGTTCCTAGCTTCCTTAAGACATCAACATAGAGCTATGTTGACATCTTAAGGGGGGCACCCATATTTCTATCTTTGTACCATATTGTACCATATTTTTGAATGTCTTAAATGAGGTGTTCATTCTCGAAACAAGAGAAAACAAACTCTTACATGAGATACTTCACACTCAAAACTAGAGGTAAAATTTGATAGATGTCTTAGATGGAGTGCACATTCTTGAAACAAAAGAAAGAAAACTCTTACATAGGATGTCCTCAAAACCAGACATGTATCTTTTTTAGACGTGGTTACACATTCTCAAAACTAGAGAAAAAATCTTAAATGAGATGTACTCAAAACCAAATGTTCACCCCTTGGCATTTGAATTTGCATTATATGTCTTAAAAAGGTTGAAGCATGCTTGAAACCAGAGAAAACAAACTCTTATACAGGGTGCTATACACTTGAAACTAGATATAACTTGCACACACACATAAGGATGAGTGGAACTAGTGGAACACGGGTAGATTATTCCTACTCTCCTCCCCAACATGGATCACCTAGAAGAACATATCTAGGGTAAATTATCCATGTCCTTTCTCATCACTCTTCTCATGGATCACCTAGAAAAACACATCTAGTGTGTATCCGTTCTCTCTCTCTTTCCTTCTTCTCATGATCTCATAACTTTTGTATTGATGGTTCATGGATGATGCATATTTTTCTCTTTTATGTGATCACTTGTGTTCTTGAGATGGCATTTTTTTAGAATGATATTAATGGTTGAGACATTTTGATATCAAGGTCTCTTCGGCTAGTTGACTTGAGGTCTTGGTCTTGGTCTTTAACTTTTTTGTTGTGCATATTTTTCCTTCTTGTCTTTGTTTACCTTTAGTTTGCCTTTTTGGTTTTTGTCTTGTTTCATGTGCTCTTGCATATATTTGAGTCAGTTAAGATCCTACGATTGGGGGCTTGGTCCCTCAAAATTAGTGATATTTTATACTTCTTTTGATCATGCTCCTCATTGCTCTTCTTCATTTCTGTTTCATTACTTTATTATTTGCATAGGCTCATACTCCCATTAAAGTGGGGGCTAAATGTAGTGTACTAAATTATACTCCCCTACAATTTGTTCCACATTTGGGCCCTCATCTTAGCCTTCATGTCCTACAACCGGACTAGGACCTAATTTTTCTCATACCATTCAATTCTAGCCTCCTTTTCTCTTTGCACATCACATGAACCTTTTACTCTAGCCCTAAAATGGGGTATGACTAGGGCATGAAGCCATGGTACTCAATAGGACCAAGCTGTGGTGCCTTGGTCCTCTCAATTGGGACCTTAATTTCCCCCCTTTAACAGTCACAATGAGTTGGCAGGAATGTTATCTTCATTTCGGCCTATGTTAGAAAATTAAGATATTTTTCGATGGGCAAGTATAAAAGTAGGTCCATCCCTCTCATTTCATCATCGGATAATAACAAGAGAATCATAAGGCATCTGATCAATATGCATTCAAGCAATCTCTCATTAAAGTATTGAAGCATTCATCATCAAGCATTTATAGAGATCTTCAAGGTTGCATACTCTTCATTTATCGATTGTGGAGCAACATTACATCTTTCATATGCAAGAATGTGTGCGTGATTAGGGTTTTGTCATGTTCATGCCATTTCAAACAACATATGTGGTTACATTCAAGAAATAAAGAATCATTATTAGTCATTGCAAATCTGAGGTATATCTTTCCATCATTTATTATAGTATTTGCAACATTTCATGGTTAATTCCTAAATGGGGGTTTGACTCAAGAAAGCCCCATATTCCCAACCTATTTCCCCTTCTTTTTGTGTTTAGGAAATAGGTATAGAGTTGTGATCTTTAGAATAAGCATTATTTACAGTTACAAAACAAATCCCTATAAGAGTGCACAAAGTTTAGAAGAGCGACGAGCACAACGGTCTTGACATTTTAGGAGCTCTTTCTAGGAATAAGTCAAAATCTTCTTACATTGCTCAGATCTAGGTTTGTGGCTCAATCTCATGACTATAGCTTATTGTTTATGCATTTCTACTTCAATTTCCAACACTTTTACCCTAATTTGAGAAATTCAACTCACAAAAGAGGGTTTATTAATTCACATCATCATCAAACCCCCAATCCAATTAGAATTTCTAGTCCTAATCTTTGCTGGTTTGTGACTAGCTCTATTGGATTGGGGCCCTCTTTTGAATGTAATGGTCTTTAACTCATAAATTAGTGGTTTCTTCCTACTGTGGTGGAAACCCTAATTTTTCACCATTGCAATACATTAAGCTTGTCGATGACGATGATGATGACACAATTCTCTTTAAATGAGACCCACCAACATTGATGCAATACCATTACATGATAAGGCATACAAGAATCAATCATGAAAACATACTTTCATGAACATCGCTACAACTTTCTCCTCCATTATGCTCAAATCTGAAGAAATTCACCAATGATACTTATTCTTGAATGATGTAAGAAGTGAGAGGACATGATGGGATGAGAAAGAATGCTCTTATATAGGGTTAGCAAGGAATTTCATAAATTAGTTTGACCTCCATTAGTCACATTAAAATATAGTTGAAAGTAAAATATTAAAATTATATGAATGTTATAGGTCATTATTTCATGTTGTGGGATAATGGGTTAATGTTATGGGTCAATCTAGTTGAACCAATGAAACTAGTCAACATTAAAGTAAAATATTTTAGAAATTAATAAATGATATAGATATAGATATCTCTTTAGTATATTTTCCTTATAATTATATCTTTATCTTAAAATATATAAATTAGAAGGAAATAAATATGTATCATCTAATAAACATTTATAGAAAATATAGGCAACATTAATAAAAGAATTTTTGATTAACTAAAAAGCTATATTGGTATACAATATTACATGTTGGTAATACAAAAATACATGTATTTAAGAAAGATATATAAGCATATAAAATATGCATAATATAATCAATCTTTTTGTAGGATTTTGCCAAGATCAAGGGCACAATGAAAAGCATAAAAGAGACAATAGAATGACAAGAACAAACTGTATTCTCATCAATATGCAAAATGATCAACTGGATTAACCAATACAATGAATAGAGGCCTGCTTATATAGGCAAGGCCATATGGATGTATGAGCACACAAATATGACATGTGGCTCAATGAGAAACAAGGGTAGGTAAGAAATACTAAGGGTAGGTAGGAGAAATAATATAATATTCCACAAGAGGTGGATGACCTACCGAATGTGGAGTGTAACAGCAAAATAAGACCACAAAAGGTGGAATTTCTCCTACAAGCTCTATCCCTATGTGCACACTTCCCTAAGTGTCTCAAATCCAAACTACGAAGAGATGCATTATCCTAAGTTAACTTAAGTAAGTGTAATAATATCCAAAATGAATATTTATTTACACCAACACCCCCCCTTAAGTGCAACTTAGGGGAATGAAAACTCAAGTCAACAATGCAAGATGGGTCCCGGCTACAAGGCCATGATAGGTACCCATGTACAATATGCAAATGCAAGCAAAACTATGCAATGCAATCTCTCACAAACGAAGAAAGGGAGAAAACCCAGTGGGAAAAAACTCCCCCCCAAAAGAGAGATGAATGTACAAAAGAATCTCAAAGAAGGAGGACAAAACCTCAAAGAGGAAAAAGTCCCCCCCATAAGAGAGGAAGGAGAAGTCAAATGACCCCCCCTAATGACACATCCTGCACCCCCAAGAAAGCTCGCAACTGCTGGAACTTACTCTCGGTGAAAGGTTTGGTGAATATGTCTGCAACCTGTTCTGCTGTAGGACTATACTACAAATCAATGACCTGCTCCTGGATGAGCTCTCGGATATAGTGCATATGAATCTCGATGTGTTTGGTCCGCTGGTGCTAGACCGGGTTCTTCGAGATCGCAATAGCACTCTAATTATCGCAATGTAGAACTGTCGGCCATGGAGTGGTGAAACCAAACTCTGTGAGAATCTGCTAGAGCCAAATGGTCTCAGTCGCTGCGTTAACAACGCCTCGATACTCAGCCTCAGTCGAAGAGAGAGCAACAGCATGTTGCTTCTTTCTCTGCCAACAAATGGGGCCCAAACCAAGGTGAAAACTGTAACCAGAAGTAGACTTACGATCAACTAGATTGCCAGCCCAATCGGAGTCTGTGTAACCAACCAAGCGAAGTCCTATGCCTGCTGCATAGTGAATCCCATAGTAATGTGTACCCTGGATGTAATGAAGGATGCGTTTGGCGGCTTTCCAATGAAGCTCATGTGGATCCTGCATAAAGCGGGAAACCATGCCAACTACAAATGAAATATCAGGGCGTGTATGAGTCAAGTAGATGAGACTACCCACAAGCTGACGATACAAAATGGCATCAACTAGTGGAGAAGAACACTGAGCCTCAAGCTTGACTCCTGAAAGAAAGGGAGTTAGGGTAGGCTTACAATCAGCCATATGAAAGCATGCAAGTAGATCAAGAGCATACTTGGGCTGCGATAGTGTGATCCGGAAAGGTGACTGTGAAATCTCTATCCCAAGAAAGTAGTGCAAAAGACCCAAGTCAGTCATAGCAAATTTGTCATGCAAAGCAGATTTGACCCTGCTAATGATGGATAAAGTACTCCCTGTAATGATCAAGTCATCAACATAGAGTACAAGTATCAAGTGAGAGTCATCCTGTCGCAAAATGTAGACATTCAGATCAGAATGACACTTGGTGAACCCTGCGGAGAGAAGAAAGGAATCCATCTTGGCATACCAAGCCCTGGGGGCTTGCTTAAGACCATAGAGAGATTTCCTTAGTCTGCAAACCAAGGAAGTATCCTGGATGAAACCCTGTGGCTGCTCCATATAAATCTCCTCATCAAGATCACCATGAAGAAAAGCACTCTTCACATCCATCTGATGTACAACCCAACCATGAGCTGCAACAATAGCAAGTGTTAAATGAATGGAGTTCATCTTGGCTACGGCTGCAAAGGTCTCACTATAGTCAACACCTACAACCTGTGAGAAACCTTTCACAACAAGCCGAGCCCTATACTTATCCACACTACCATTCACTACAAACTTGGTCTGATAGATCCACTTACATCGAACCATCTTTCTCCCCTTAGGGAGATGGACTAGATCCCATGTGTTGTTCCTCATCAAGGAACTATATTCTTCCTCCATAGCTTGGTCCCATTCAGGAACCCCTGATGCTTCCCTAAATGTCTATGGATCAAAAGCTGTAGCAATGAATGCATGTGGAAGATCCTGATGTTGTGATCGAGTTCTCCATGTATCTGAAGGATCCCCAACTAGAGAACCTGCGGACTCAAGTGTCTGTCGAGCCCATCGAGGTCTAGGTGGAGGTGGAGAATGAGGCTCCTCAACTGTAAGTGGACCCTGCGGAGGTGTAACCCTGCGAGTCAGAGTTGAAGGAGTCTCATCATCTGAATCACTAACATCACTATCCACAATGGAGGAAGGTGGAGGAGGTAGAGAGGCTAAGCTAGGAGAGCTTTCCTCAAAGTGAACACTCCTCTCAATGAATACCTCATGTGTCTCTGGATCCATCAATCTGTATGCCTTAACACCCTCAGGATATCCAACAAATATGCAAGGCTGACTCTGAGGTTCCAATGCCTTGCATTTCTGTGGAGGTAGGCGAGCCCATGCTGGACACCCAAAGACTCTGAAATGTCTCACAATTGGTTTCCTACCAGCCCAAGCTTCAAAAGGAGTAATACCTTGCAAAGCTTTGTGAGGAACCCGATTTTGGATGTGTGTGGCACAACTAATAGCCTCTGCCCAAAAAGTGGGATCAAGAGAACATGCATGTATCATACAGCTAGCCATTTCTTTGAGAGTTCTATTCTTGCGTTCTGCAACCCCGTTCTACTGTGGAGTGTATGCAATAGAATGCTGAAGATCAATCCCCTCAAATGTACAAAAATCCTCAAGTCTTTTGTTCACATATTCCCTTCCATTATCTATGCAAAGAATCTTGACCACTTTCCCTGATTGCTTCTCCACACGAGTCTTGAAGTCCTAAAATCTGTCAAATACTTCACTCTTATGAATGAGAAAGTAGACCCAAGTGAAGCGGGAGTAGTCATCAATGAAGGTAAGAACATAGCAGGCCTTACTAAATGAAGGTGTTGGAAATGGACCTGCTACATCGCTGTGAACAAGTTGAAGAACTTCCAAAGCTCTCCAAGCTTTCCCTTTATCAAACTTCTCTTCAGGATGCTTGCCCATGGAACAACCTGAATATACACCCTTTGAAAAACTGATTCGAGGTAGACCTGTGACCATGTCTTTAGTGCTTAGCTGCTGAAGATAGCGGTAGTTGAGGTGACCAAACTGCTCATGCCATAGCTTACTTTCTAAATTTGAATGAGTAAGCAAGGCCCTAGAAGGTGAACTTGGCACAAAGTGGGAGAATGAATAAAGCCTTGAGTTGTCATTGACTTGTCCCACTACTACCAAGGCATCATCATCAAGTTCCTTTACCACAACTAAATCTGGTGTAAACTCAACCTTTTTCCCATTCCCATAGTGAGTGATTTGGTAGATGGAGAGAAGGTTGGTAGACAAGTTAGGAACATAGAGAACATTCTCAAATGTTCCATCATCCATGTCAACTAAACCTTTCCCTTCAACCTCTACTTGTGTGTCATCACCTATGTAAATGTGAGGTACCTTAGATGTCTCCAATGAAGAAAACTGCTCCTTTGTAGAACCCATGTGATATGAGGCACCCAAGTCAAGTATCCATTGCTGTGAAGAACCTGTTGTAGCCACAAATGCTTGCCCTTTTCCCTTAGACTGTGAGGAAGAGGAAGGAGATGAATCCTTCTTTGTGTAGGCGGATGGAAAGTTGATGTTGTTTTTCTTGAGAAGATTGGTTAACTCATCAACTTGCTTTGCATGGCATCGATGCTCATCATGACCATACTTTTTGCAATATGCACAAGTTGGTTTATCCTTCTTAGGTGGTGTCCCCTTCTTGGAAGAGGATGAAAAATCGCCTTGTGATGGAGAGGATGATTTTCCTTTTTCCTGGTGTGGCTTAGACTTTGATTGTTTCTTCTTCTTGTTGGAATCTTTGCCTTGACTTCCTTGATTCCCTTGATTAGCCACCAAAGCCTTGGACTTTGAAGACTTGAGAAACCCCATGTTCAACAACTTAGATTGTTCCAATATCAACATTTCTGTGAAAGCATCAAATGAAGGCATAACATAAGAACTCCTCACTGTCAAATGATGAGTTTGGAAGCTAGATACAAATGCTGCATATTCTGGTGCAAGCTTATCCAACAAGTTGAATATCAATTGAGCATCCTTTTTGTCAATTCCACATTCCTTAAGCTTTGCTCTTAGCTCATTTGCTTTGGTGACATAATCTTGTATTGTATCAAAACTCTTGGGATCTAAGTTGGTGAGCTCATTGTCAATCTGATAGCCTCTGATTTCATCAACTTGTCCATACAATTTCTGAAACATATCCCAAGCCTCTTTGATTGTTTTACACTTCTCAATGTGAAAAATGAGGTCATCTGATACATAGTTGCGTAAGGTTCCAAGAGCCATGCAATTCTTTGTGAGCCATTCTAATTAAGCAATTGGATCAGCCTTAGGATCAGGTGTTGTTGTTATTGTTCCATCTATGTAGTGTGTGAGACCCTTTTCCAATAGTTTACTCCATACTTTAATTTTCCATGATGCATAATTATGTGGAATTAAAAGTGGAAATTTATTAGGACTCATTGCAACAAAAAATGGAAAGAGCACAAAGAGAGGCACACACAAGACACCCCCCCAAATTCACTCAATCAAAGAACCCCCCCCCACCCAAATGTGATGATTTTGGCACTTTATAAGTAGTGCGTATACGATGGGCCACTTGCAAAAAATGGCAAAGTGGACTTCTGATTTACAATTTTACAACTGCCTCAATAAGGCCAAAAGAGTCTCAAACTGATAATGCAAGAGATCTAACTAAGATCTAAGCAATTCACAAGTACCTAATAGGCCAAATAAGACCAATATCTAAAAGTACAATTTCCACTCAAAATCTCTAAAATTTGGTCATAGATTCTAAAAGTAGACGAAAAAATAAGCACTTTCAAAAAAAATGACACCTGAAAAGGAGGTCGTATGAGCTCAAATGAGGCCTTTGAAGTTACAGAATTGAGGATTGGACAGGTACAATTGAGAGAATCCAAAAATTCCAAAAAACCTATGCACCAAAATCAGAAAATAACCACACCATTGTGAAGATCATGAAATTTTAGTCCATTTCAAAAAAAAATTGCACCAAAAAAGGAGCAAAAATGAGTAAGATATGGCCTTTCAAAGTTGGACTGCAAAACTGTAAAGCTCAATGGAGAGGGGTCATAAAATTTTTCAAAAAATGCTGATGTGGGGCTGACATCGACAAGTCACTATGTTAAATTTGACGGCTGTATGACCATCACAAAAACTTCGCCTCCTTGCTGACTGGGCGTCCGTACTGTACGGACTACTGACTGGGCAGGTGATTGTGCAGGTCGTACGAATGACGTGGCAATCTGCGTACAAAGGTCTATGTGGCATACGGATGGCTATTTGAGAGCCACGTGGTGGGTCCTAGCTGCTGACTTGGTGTCTGCGTGGCGGTCGCCGGAGGTGATTGGACGGTCACCGGAGGTGGTGGCTGGACTGGTGCTGTCATTGGCCTACGGAAGTCTCTGGTAGCTGTGGAAGGCGGAGACCGGCGGGGATGAGCGCGGGTGGCGGTGGGTCTCGGCGGTGAGCGGGGCACGGTGATCTGTGGTGGCGGCACAACATTCGGAGCAGCCGGCGGGAGGGAGCACGATGGCGGCGGCGGGACCTACAGAAAGGGTACGGCCCTGCAACACAGGGTCTGACAGAGTATGGGGGGTCTACAGACCCCTCAAAAATGCAGCGAACAAAATTTTTTTTTTTTTTTCAATTTTTCGAAATTTTTTTTGTTTGAAAAATAAATTTTTTTTTCGAAATCCGTACGATAATAGCCAAAATGGGGAAAAAAAATTTCTCACCAAAATAGGTCGACTTTATAGTCGAAATTTATGGAAACGGCCTCCCGGATTCAACGGTGATGTCCAAATCACTATATGATGCCCCCAAAAAATGAAGATCCCCAAATCCAAAAATAGAAGCCTTCCACGATGTCTCCAAAAACTGATCAATGAAGCCCCAATAGCTCTGATACCATGTAGGATTTTGCCAAGATCAAGGGCACAATGAAAAGCATAAAAGAGATAATAGAATGACAAGAACAAACTATATTCTCATCAATATGCAAAATGATCAACTGGATTAACCAGTACAATGAATAGAGGCCTGCTTATATAGGCAAGGCCATATGGATGTATAAGCACACAAATATGACATGTGGCTCAATGAGAAACAAGGGTAGGTAAGAAATACTAAGGGTAGGTAGGAGAAATAATATAATATTCCACAAGAGGTGGATGACCCACCGAATGTGGAGTGTAATAGCAAAATAAGACCACAAAAGGTGGAATTTCTCCTACAAGCTCTATCCCTATGTGCACACTTCCCTAAGTGTCTCAAATACAAACTACGAAGAGATGCATTATCCTAAGTTAACTTAAGTAAGTGTAATAATATCCAAAATGAATATTTATTTACACCAACACTTTTAAACTAGGATGGAAGATTCAAGAGCTCTTTGACTATTGAGCAGATGGAGAGGCAAGTGATGTTTGTTGCTTTTTGACCCATTTATTTGACCTCCTTTCTAAATTATTTTGGAGTTCCATATACTACAACAAAATATATACACATTAATATAGAAAAAATAAATTATATAATGACAAATAAGGCAATAATCACTAACTACAAATTGATAATTAATCTTATTCAATTGTTGCATCTCTTCATTTGTTTGAGACGTAAATGCATGATCTATAGTTGTGATACCCTATGAAAAGAATCAAGAAACAAATAAAAATATAGATGAATATCATTTGAGGAATATATAATATGAAAATTATTGATCTAGGTCAAATTTTCTATCAAATGAATTAAAGACATAAATATCACAATAATGTCCACCTCTATTATGTCATGAATATGTGTAATGCCTCCCACATTTGCATTCTTTCATCATTATTTTAATCTATTATCAACATTGTATATGATTATTATGGATTGTGTACACTACCAGTCTTTTGTATTGGCATCTACATGTTGCACCTTATGAGATAGTTATAGTATTATGATAATATCTTTATTTTGTTGTTACTATTTTAGTTGATTATATATGTATGGTTTTGTGATTGATTATACTTATGATGTTGACATTGATCGGGGAGTTTTTATGTCCTTTGGCTATGATATATATGCATAGGTACTCTTGGCATGTGTTGAGTGATAAAGGTACTAGGTATTGACTTCACTTGGTTTGATAGGTGTAAGCATACCTTAACAATGGTTAACATGAGATATCACATTGGCTAAATTATCACTATACATTATCCATCATACTTAATCAAGTAAGATTTTTCCATGTGTTTTGTAATGTATACCTAGCTTCTATAGTTGGTAATGTCCAAAAAAACTTAAATCCCTCTTGTGGTCAACCAATAAAGAGTGTTTGCATAATTATATTTAATTACATTTTGTTGTCAATTTTAATGTCAAAATGAGTGGTCTTATTTGGCAAATTGATATTTGGATTTAGTTAAATGTGTCTTATGTGTATTCATTAAAATTGAATTTGCATGATTAGGGCATATATGTGAAATTGGGGAATTAAAAATATAAATAATTTTATTATTAATAAAGGTAAAATGTTAATGGGGTTTTATAAAGGAAAATTAGCTCATTTTTGACACTTAGCTTTTTTGTAGTTTTGGAGTGTAAAATCCCTCCCTAAGTTTGAAATTGAAAATGGATATTGTGTAGAGGATCATTGGAGAATTTTTGTGGGTATTATGACATTGGAGTTGGATTGGTAGATTGTTCATGCTTCTCCATAGAATTGTACTCTTGTTTGCTCTGAGTGAAGTAATTCAAGTTTGAGTTTTGCAAAATATTTTGAGATAGGAACCTCATTCCTTATTTGTTTATCCTCTCTTTTGTATTTGAATGATTATAAATGGATTAGATTAGTATTAGGAAAATTTAACTTGTTGATAGCAATTCAATTCATGGATTGAATCTTTTGATTTGAGAAAATTTAATAATACATTTAGAAATGTTACCATGCCAAAAATTCAATTGAATGAGAAAATTACATATTTTAATATGAAAACCTAGTGTTGGGTGGATACAAACCAAAAGGGTATTTTCATATCTTTAAGTTTTGAATTTTGAAAATTTTGTGTTCTTGAAGCTATTTTCATGGTGGAAAACCACTATTCGCTAGTTTTTGGGAAAATTGGAAAAAGTGTTTAGAGGTGGAATTTTTGATATTTCTTGAAGAATTGTAATGTGGAAGGATGGATATAGTATATAAAATTTAAAAATTGGACCATTTTGAGTTTCATATCATGTTGAAAATAATTATTTGAATAATTGTGTATAATATGTGAATAGAAGTGAAATTTGATATTGCATTGTTGTTTTTACTTTGTCCTCATTCATGGAGAACATGATGAGCCTTATGATTAGGTATTAGAGTGGGTTGAGGGAATGTCTCCCAACATGTCCCTAGCCCAAAGTGCCATGCTGACAATCACAGTGTAGGGAGCCTTGTAATCAAGTGATAACTAAATTAAAATATGGGCAAACCACTAAACAAGAAAAATGGATGCCACTTACATGCCTTTTGAGTAATCAGATAGGTTAAAGATGACTTGGGAAGACCTACTATATCATGGAGTGTTGAATCAAGTAATATTGATTACTCTATATAGGAGAAAATATTGAGATCTAATACCATGTAGAAGTTGATAATACAACCACAAGAGCCAAGAATCATTTGCAAGAAAAACAACCATCACACAAAAGAGATCAAGAAAAGATAATATTCTCCATGACAACCTGAGAATTTTGTATCAATTGCACACAAGAATTAATTATTACAATGGATGAAGGATTTATTTATAGAAAGAAATATATTCCCTAATCTTAAAATTGGAACTAAAGAAAAGAAAAGAGGAGCTAAAAAAATCTCAACTACAACTGGTGTTGTCACGGTAGAAGTAAGTCCTCAAAGAGAATAGTCTAAATCATGTAGCAAATGAAACACCACACAAACAACTCAATGTGATGGAGATGATGCAAAATCTGAATTACATTATATCAAAAATTCAATTACAACTAACCAACAACATGCGGGCTTACAAGATTTGGCACATAGGCCTTAATACAACATGCTCAAAATACAAGATCTGGGCTCAAGCAAGAATGTGAGCTGACTTCAGAACTCTTAATCCTCTGATTATTCTTTTCTATCTAAAGATATATCTTCCATATGCTTAGTTACATTGATTTATATAATATTCATGGCTCTAGGATGATCCACATCGGTCCAAGATGAAAACAATTGCTGATGAGGAAGGTGTAACGTGAAAAATAACTAGGTCAACCTCCACCAAGAGAATTCCATTGAAAACATCATAGAATGATGTACGGACCCAAGGGAAGGTTGGACACAAGCTAAGGAACATTGGAAGAAATAAAATTAGGCTAGAAAGCTATGAGAAAGATCCACAAGATTCTCCATTCACAAATAGGTTAAAGTGGTTTCGGTGCTTTGAGTTAGAAAACTATCCCAAATTTCAGAAGTGATAACTTGCTAGAAAAGATCCAAACATCCCATGGACTTAGGATAACATAGATGAACATGCCCACAAGAAAAATCCAGCTCCACAAGGTCTAGTGTGCAAATGCAAAGAAGCACAAAAGGACAAACTGAAACTACAAAATAGAAAGTAAGAAAAAAAATATTTTTGGTTGATGCAAGATTGCCAAGAACTAGGGATTCTCCTACATCAGACATCTGGGGTTGATGAAAAAGAGAGTCCCTCATTTTTAAGGGGTCAGAGGAAAACCAAGATGCTTTGTCTTTGCCTAAGAAATCCATGATGAGTCTTCTATTGGTTTGTCCTTCCACTTCACAAGATACTCTGTGTATTGTTTGCCTCAGGTGTTGCGCCCAATTATACTATCCAAAATGTCTTCAATCTGGTCTGATACCCTCTGGGGTATCTATTTCTCCAAGTCTACTACACTATCTTCACTTAATTATGCCTCATGATACTGATGAAGGTCCGCAATATTTAATATAGGTGAAATACCCAAAGTATCAGGTAACTCCACTTCATCTGCATTTCTGAAACTAAATTTCCTCAAGATCTTATAAGGACAAAACTTTCTCATCTTCAACTTATTGTAGGCTCCAACTAGAAATCTTTGTTTTTCAAAGCTACACCATCACTTTATCTCCAAATTCAAATTCCTTGTGTCTCCTCTTTTCATGAGCTTTCTCCTTATACTTGTTGTTCATGTCCTTGATGTTGGCAAGAGACATTGTTCTAGTGAAGATCGATACATGAGAGATGCTTAGGAGTTGTCATTGATGGAAACAAAGTTTGGAAATCACATCTGGTGTACATAGATTTGACTTACTGGAAGTCATATTGTTCATAAGGCATAAGTCAGGAAGGAAGAACACAGTAACCAGTAGAGCATGAGATCATTGTGCACATCTTGATTTTGGTGGTGTAATTTTGATTGCGATGATTAAGGCAGATAATTCAAGGTTTGAGGAAAATTACTCCATGATCCTGATATCCGGTGTTGATTCATGAGCAAGATTGAAGGTCCGATATATAATTCAATTAGAATAGAGCTACTTTGGTGTAACGTGTGATGCGGAATTTTTGGGTTGATTTTGGTGATTGGTTTCTTATTCAAGGAGTTTGAGCTGAGTTGTATGAATCCTTTTATCATTGTTTTTGGGTCTGCATATGTATTTGTGGGTAGATTAAGTTGACTTAAGGTTACACATTTCATGTTGCATGTTATGCTATTTTTGTGAAGCCAACATGTTTGAGATCTTATTAGGTTGTGTGGATATATAATATCAATCCAGATGATAATTTTAGGTATAAAATATGTGGATGTGGATGTGTGGTAGGTGAATGAGAATCATAATGAAAAATTGGTGCTCCTATAGATGACTATGTAGCGAACAGGGCAAAAAAGAAGAGTAGCATTTGATAGTCAGATTTTGCTTAACTGGAACTAATCTTTGGTATTCGTAGATGTTATATTCTAGTTCAGACATTGTAATTACTCCTGTATCTCACTTTTAGGATAGTGAGTCCTTTGGGGTTGTTTCCCTCTTATGTAATTGAGCAGTGAGCGCTAGGCAGTGTGCTTGAATGAAAGTGCATTCTCCTTATGTAATATTATCATACTTCTGGCCATAGTATGATAATATTATGGGTTAAAATCCTACCATGGTTTTTCCCTTTCTAGGTTTCCACGTAAAAATCTTGGTGTTATGGTTGTGTGGTTATTTTCTTTATGTTTTAGCACTTTACTTTCATTCTTATGCATCTGGTTGTTTAAGAATCAACTTAATAAGTTTTTAAATTCTAAAACACTAATTCACCCCCCCTCTCAGTGTTCATTGATTCCAAAAATTGGTATCAAAGCTTATTTCCTTGAAATAATCCTAACATCTTGAGGAAGATCCAAAAGATTGATTCAATGGACTCCAATTTACAGAAGCAGCTTATTGTGGCACTTGAAGATCTTGATGTATCTATGAGGGAGAAGAGTAGCTCGAGGAGAAATCTAGAAGTATCTAAATTTTTATTGAATCACTGAAAGAACAAGTCAACACATCAAGAGAGAAGAGAAAGGAATTGATGGATAAGCTTAAGGAGAAAGAAGAGAAAAGCATTGATAATCAATCCCTACAAGACAAGACAGATGAATGTGAAAAGCTTGCTAGAGAGAATGTAGTCCTGAAGAATGAGATGCAATCCATTGCTATGAAGCTGAACAAAGGAGATTGAAGACATGAAGAAGAATGAAGAAAATCTGACTCAGTCATTGAAAGATAGATTTGATGAATGTTGCAGGTTGAACTATGAGAATGATTAGTTGAAACTTGAAAGACAGATCATAATTCTGAGAGATGAGCTTTCTACTGCTAATGAATATAAAGAAAAAATAAAAGCTATCTCAGCCTGGTTAGATGAGATGTTGGAAAGTTAGAGACATGGGAAAGACATGGGAGGACTTGGATATGAGAAGGGAAAATCCTTTGATTTTAGACAAAGAAATCATCAGAAGAGCAAGAAACCTCTGGTAAGACAACCTAATGCCTATAAATTCAATGGTAAATGTTTTGTTTATGGTAAATTTGGTCATATGGCAAGACAATGCAAAAATAAGATGAATAATAAGATGATGAATAATGTGATGAATAATGGTTCTATCTTTACCAAGCAATGTTTCAAATGCAACAACTTTGGTCATAAGTCAAATATGTGCACAATGGTGAACAATTTTTAGAATAAGAGATTTTATGCCTGTGGAATGTTTGGACACATTTCTAACCAATCCAGGATGAGACCAAATCAGATGAATTTCAGGCATACACAGAGAAATGTTGTTTTCTATGCATGAAACAAATCCAATCACATTGTAAAATATTGCAAAAGCAAAAACATGAGAAACAATGGTTCGGTAAAAAAAATTAAATCAAATGAAAAGAGAAAAGATAAAAGTGGAAGAGATTAGAGATCAACATAAGAATATGTGGGTTAAGAAGGAAGATTCAAATGTGCAAAATGGCTCCACACCTGATTGCGGTGTTGGAACTTCATTCGGTAACTAAGGCCAAATGCCTTAGGGGGAAAGCTTATCATGCAGATCCTTAAAACCCCCCTCTTGGAGATTTGTAACTAGTTGTGGAAGGTTGCATAAGATCTAGATCAACTAAATGTAGTTGATATCTGTAAGATTTCATGGTAGTTTGAGATTCTGGTGAATGAATTCAAGAAAAATAGGGTATCCAAAAATCATTTAGGGTTATGGATTTATTACAACTAAAAGTTAGGTTTTTAGAAGATAAAAAGGCATTCTTCTATTCATTCTTCACAATGTGAATGGAGAGAGAGAGCAGAGAAGCAAAGCATAAGAGATCTTGCAACAAAATCAAATCTTAAGAGCGATCCAACAATGACTCCTTGCATCTGATTGAGATTGAAAAGGCATTTATCCATTTATGAGCTATCTGTTCATACCCTACTTTTTGAAATGGCGTCATATTCTAGCATTGAAACCCCACTTATCATTGAAATCAATGAAAGAGCAAGGCTTGTGTTTAAGAAACACCCATTTAAGTCATTTGAAGATGATCCGAATGAAGCATTTTTCCTTTGTACCTTATTCTGTGTTGCATAATGAAGATGTTAGGGCGTACATTGATTGCAACATTGGGTAGTGAAAATATGTTGTCACTTTATACTAAGCACATGATGGATGAATTTTGGAATCTGAAACCTAGGTGATTTCAAGTCATTGCAAGATAAGGGTTTTATTCAGTTTGTTCATTTCTCAATGTTTGATGAGCTCGAATGGGTGAGATATGTTTTGAGTTGAATCCATGATGAATTTATATGGCTCGAATGACCTCACAAAATCATGAAGCAGGACATTCAAGCAGTTACTTGTTTCAATGCTACCAGTGAGATCCCTAGACTTAGGCATGTAAAAAACCCTATTGTAGTGGCGGTAAATGGATCCAAGCATGACAACCAATCTATGGCTATTAGTGATATTGTTGAGTTTGAAGTGAGATTTTCCTCAATGGTCATAGCATACAAAGTCTACAAGTCCAGTAGACAAAATTCAATATCTGGTACTATAATTTATGTAGCCCATCAGACACTCAAAGAGGACAAGAAATATGACTTGTGTGGAGTGCTTCTTAGTGAGTTGATGAGAAACATAAAGAAGATAAAATAGGAAAAGAAGTATGTTTTCAAATTTGGTTCTCTAATTATTTTTTTAGCACTTTATTTCTTAAATGAGATCCTTGGTATTGGAAAGATTCAATAGGTTTATGTTAAATCAATGGTAGTCCAAATAAAGGAAGGTTTACAAGGATTGAGTGACATAGTAACTTATAAATTTTCTTTATGGGGTTACTTTAAATCGTTTCAAGCCATGATTCAAAGAAAAAAGAGGATCCTAAAAGCTACTATAAAGAAGTATGAGAAAACAATTTACTTCATGGTTGACAAGGATCAATTTCATACAGAAGTAGTAGAATCAAGGACTATTTGGATCATGCCCGTGGGGTATGAGGTGGATGAAAATACACTTGATGCATATGCTCAACACCTGTTGAGTTAGTTGGTGGATGAGAGAGAAGAAAGCTTAGGTACATATAAAGAAAAGGATCTTGACTTGCACAAGAAATTTATTGAACTGACAAGGAAGAAAAGTCAAAAAGGAAGCTGAACAACTTGCATAGCAGATGGGAATAAACAAAGAAGTTGTGCAAAGGGATAGGGAGAAAAACATACTGAAGGAGGAAGACATGGTGAATTCCAAGACTAAACTGGTCTCCACTCCTCCCAAGTAGACCAAGCCAAGATAGAGTAAGTTTGCACCTACCTTCGGTGTGTAGAAGCCTGTTCCTCCACCCAAGCCACAAACAACATCAACTGATGGAGCAGAGAAGAGAAAGAAAGAGAAGACAACAAGAAAATATGTAGTTGCAGAGGAAGAAATTGAATCTAATGGAGAGGTCAGAGAAGTAAAGAAGACAGCTATATTGGCAACAACAATGAAGGAAAATTGAGAGGTGGGGGGTGAATCAATTTTCACTGGATTAAACTGTTAAGCACAATATCATATTTCAATCAACTACAAAAAGAATAAAGATAAACATAATAATAACAACACATATAGCACTAATATTTTGACATGAAAAACATGGTTAAGGGAGAAACCATGGTGGGAACCTACCCACAATAAGATGATACTTTGCAGTAGTATGTGCAAATATTACAATGGGGAATGCACATGCATTCAGACACACTGCCTAGAGCTCACTACTCAAAATATAATGAACTAGAAGGATCCAACCCTCATGGAAGGTTCACTACCTTACAATAATATTTGGACTACAATCTAGATTACATGAAGTGCAAAGATAGCATATGTTAATGCCCGATAACAGTTCTGGTTAAGCTTATTTGTCTACTTGCAACAATCTCTGCTCAATACATCATATCAAAAGATAAATTTTCTTATGTGTACATATACTACTCTCTGATAATGTAAACACAACATTGACACACAAATTACATGAATATAACACCTGCTTATATAATTCATCAACCTTGACTACAAGGTCATCCAAACCCTCAACCCTTAATTACAAAATTACTTCACATGATACATGAATCATCCACCAAACCAATATAATAACATAGACAACATAGCCTGGACCTAAATCAAATCCATGAACATGCATCACCACCAAAAATATTGCCAAGATCAACCACAACATGCTACACCACCAAAAATACTACATAACATGAAGAATATCACCAAATCAACAAAATAGCCATTACAACGCACAAGGATCAATGGGGACCACTAGAAAAAATAGGACAAGATCAGTAAACACCAACAAGCACATTAAAATTATTTGCAATAGCTGCACCAACACCACTTATTCAAATATTCATTGATCAACATAAGAACACTTAACAACAACAATTCATAATAGAAAGATATCTTACAAAGCACCAAATCATGAATCATCTGAATTGAAGATACACATGAACATCCAAAACACTCTCTGTAATCTGCAACCAAATATATGATCATACCGGAGCACAGTGAATCAAATATCAGACTCTGCCAACCACAGAACACATAAGAACTATCTTTATACCAAAATCCACAACTCAACCAAATCACCACATAGCATCATGGAATCAATAATAAATGAAGTATCTCTAGTTGATTCAACATCCCAAACAGATAAACCAACCAAATCAACTCAATGCAAATACGGGAACACCAAACATAAGAATATGTTGACATCAATGATAACAACATATCCTAGCAGCAACAACATCCATCAAGCTACATATGCTAGAGTAGTGGAGAAGTCTCAATTTGGTGGAACCTAGTTGACAAAAAATCTAAGAGATGAAGGTGAGCCACCTAGTAGAGTCAGGGTGAGCAAAAAGAAAAAGTCAGAATTGGATGAAGCTCTGAAATCCAAAAAAGTTGAAGGTACATATGAAGTTGTACCCCCAATAACTTTGAAAGAAATAATTGATGAAGTACTCAAGGATGGTAACTTGAAAAATGTGCATGCATACTATGAACATTTTGATGATAAAGATCAAAGAGCCATAGAAGAAGCAATTATTTAGTACATGGATGTTTATAGAGAATCATTAATAGAATTGTTATCCATGACCCCCAAAAGCTTGTATGACATTTTGGATGAAAGGAGGCATGCAACAAGTTTAGAGGATGAAAGAATAAAGGAGTATGTATTAGTAAACTTATCCTCTATCATTTCTAAAGAGGAATTTGTTAGATTGTTAAATCTTGCAAAGGAGAGATTCTGAAGCAAGAAGAGGGTCAATAAACTTATGCTCGGGAAAATAGATGAGGTAATAAAAAAGACAGAAGTAATTTTGAGGCTTTTTTTGATAGATCACAAAATTGATGTGAATCTAGGAGAGAAATCACAAGACACATCTGTTCTAGAAGTGCATGCAGTCATTCCTGATAAGAAGGAAGATCAATCATCTGAAAAGGCCATTCCAAAAGGGAAACCAAATGAACAAACTACAGTAGTAGATAATCTTGATAGTGTTAATGTTGATAACTCTGGTGAAGCCGTACAGGATCCTCTAGTGATAGAAATTATTTCAAAGAAGGCAACTGAGGAGATAGATGATGGTAAAGATGCAAGTGTAGAGGGAGAAGGAAAGGAGAAAGGAGAGAAGAAGGAATATCAAGATTCAATGACAGTGGCAAGAGACACTGTAGCTGACAAAGGAAAACAATTTGCTATTAATTTAGATGATTTTGGTCAAGGGCCTATTGATCTGAGTTCCCTATCTTCAAATCAAGCATTAAATTTAGAAACTCTTGCACAAGCAAAAGCTAGTGAGGACTTTCTTAATTCCCATACTGCAGACAAAGATAATAACATTGGCAAGGGATGTATTGGAGAAAATTTTTCCATCTTTCAAACTGGACGCAACTGATAATCCATCCGGTAAGCTTAAAAGTATGTTGAATGTTGTAGAATCTCATTTTGAGTCATTGGAGAAGGCAACAAATACTAGAGTTTTAACTCAATTTAATGCCATGTGATTGAAAATATTTTTGAAGATGATTGAGGATGATAGAGTAAGCTTAGTAATTGCACTTAAGGGTATTAAAGATGCATTAGATGAAGCTGGTCATATATACAAGTCATGTCTAATTTTGCCTAATTTTACAATAGATATTGACAAAAAAATAAGAGAATGTGAAGGGCAAATTTCTAGCATATATCAGTCATATGTACCTCAATCAATCCTGGCTAGCAGTTTTCAACCTCAAGTTTTGAGTATTCTGAATAACATTAAGAGTCTAAATTGGGAGAAGGCCATAATTTTGGGTAGAGTAGGTGAAGTGAAGAGTCTTATCACTCCCTAGATAGATTCTTTGATGAGTAGCATTCAAGATGCTAAGGATGTTCTGAATAAGAGTGTTCCGATAGACAGATAGGGAGCTGAGATGCACACTTATCTCTTCAGGGGGATGATCAACATTTTGGAGAGTATGAAGAAGGCATGGGATAACCATATTCTATCCCTTAAGATAATTTTTGCAGATATTTTCAAGTTTTTGTGAGCAATTTTACATATCCCTGTATATAAGTTTTGGCGGATTCCTATCTTTAGCATTGCTATCAAAGGGGGAGAGAGAAGTGTGGAAAATGGTATAAATTTTCAGGGGGAGCTTGTAGATTCCTAGACAGTTTGAAATTTTGAAGGTTTGCAGTCCTGAGTGTACAGTTCATTTTTCATAGTGTTGCCATCAATGCCAAAGGAGGAGATTGTTGGCAAGAGACATTGTTCTAGTGAAGATTGATGCATGAGAGATTCTTAGGAGTTGTCATTGATGGCAACCCAGTTTGGAAATCACATCTGGTGTAGATAGATTTGACTTACCGGAAGTCATATTGTTCATAAGACATAAGTCTGGAAGGTGGAACACAGTAACCAGTAGAGCATGAGATCATTGTGCACATCTTGATTTTGGTGGTGTAATTTTGGTTGTAGTGATTAAGGTAGATGATTGGAGGTTCAAGGAAGATTACTCTGTGATCTTCATATCTGGTGTTGATTCGTGAGCAAGATTGAAGGTCTAGTATATCCAATAATTCAGTTCGAATAGAGCTATTTTGGTGTAACGTGTGATGCAGAATTGTTGGGTTGATTTTGGTGATTGGTTTCATGCTTGAGGAGTTTGAGCCAACTTTTATGAAGCCTTTTATCATTCTTTTTGGGTCCACATATGGATTGTGGGTGGATTGAGCGGACTTAAGGTTACATGTTTCATGTTGCATGTTATGTGGTTTTTGTGAAGTTGACATGTTTGAGATCTTATTAGGTTGTGTGGATATATAATGTCCATCCAAATGATTATTTTAGGTATGGAATATGTGAATGTGGTTGTGTGGTATGTGAATGAGAATCAAAATGTAGAATTGGTGCTCCGGTAGATGACTGTGCAGTGAACAAGGCAAAAAGGAAGAGTAGCATTTGACAGTTAGATTGTACTTAATCGGAACTGACCTTTGGCATTTGTAGATGCTATATTCAAGTTCAGACATTAGAATTACTCTTGTATCTTATTTGTAGGATAGTGAGTCCTCCGGGGTTGTTTCCCTCTATGTAATTGAGCAGTGAGCTCTTGGTAGTGTTCCTAAATGCAAGTGCATTCACCTTATGTAATATTATCATACTTCTGGCCATAATATAATAACATTATGGGTTCAAATCCCACCATGGTTTTTCCCTTTTTGGGTTTCCATGTAAAAATATTTGTGTTATGGTTGTGTGGTTTTTTTATTTATGTTTCAACACTTTACTTTCATTCTTATGCATCTGGTGGTTTAAGAATCAGGTTAATAAGTTTGTAAATTCTAAAACACTGATTCACCCCCCCTCTTAGTGTTCATTGATTCCAACACTCCAAATGTTGTTTGACTTGAGTATGTACTATCTTCATATGTTCTACAAACACTTATGCTTCTGCACTCCTCTTATCCTCATTATTGATGTCTCTCAACTCTGATATGCCTCTAGGTTGTATTCTAGTAACAATCTCAAAGGGTGTTCTTCTGGTACTCTTGTTCACTAAATTGTTGTGGGGAAACTCTGCTTGTGTAAGGATCAAGTCAAAAAATTTGGTTTTCTCTCCAACTAAACATCTCAATACATTTCCCAAACTTGTGTTTACTACTTCTATCTATCCATAAGTTTGTGAGTGAAAAGTAGAACTAAATTTCAAATCTATCTTCATTTTCTTCCAAAGTGTCCTCCAAAAATATCGAACAAACTTAGTGTGTCTGTCAGAAACTATCCTCTTAGGTAACTCATGTATTCTCACCACCTCTTTGAAGAATAGGTCAGGTATATGCACTGCATTTGTTGTCTTCTTACATGGTATGAAATGTTCCATCTTTGAGAATCTATCCACCACCACAAATGTAGAATCATTTCCTCTTTGTGTCTTAGGAAATCCAAGTATAAAATACATGCTTATTTCCTCCCAAGGTCTCTCTAAAACCATCAAAGGCTTATACAATCCAATATTCTGACCGCTACCTTTTGCAAGTTGATAAATTCTATAGCTCTACACAAATTTCCCGACATCAGTCAAATGTAATTCTCACTAATCAAGGCTATTGTCTTATCAACAACAAAGTGTCCTACTAATCCTCCACTATGCTTCTCCTTTATCAGATTCTCCCTCATAGGGCTTCTATGTATAGACAACTGAGTTCCTCTTAACAACATCTCATCTTGAATGAAATAATCTAGCCACTTTCTCCTTTCCTCCATAACCAGCTCTCTACAAGATTTCCAAGGTTCTGCAAAATCGGGGTCATCCTAATACAAATTCTTCAATTCCTCAAAATCCAATATTTCCACTCTGATCTTCGTCAACAAGTTCCTCCTTCTTTGCAAGGAATCAACAACTTTATTTGACTTACCACTTCTATGGTTCAAAACAAAGGTATAACTCTACAAGAATTCCACCCATCTCATATGTCTTTGATTCATGTTAAATTGACTGTTCAAGTGCTACAAAGCTTGATGATTGGTATACAACACAAACTCCTTAGGTAACAAATAATGTCTCCACTTCTTCAATGCTTGAATTATGACATAAAACTCTTGATCATATACTGAATATCTCACTCTTGCATCATTCAATTTCTCACTAAAATAAGCTATCGGTTTCCCTTCTTGGCTTAACACTACTCCAATTGCATTCCCACTTGCATCACAATCCACTTAAAATACTTTCCTAAAATCCAATAAAGCCGACATAGGCTAATCAGTCACCTTCTACTTCAACAACTCAAAATTCTTATTTGCTCCAAATGTCCACTTAAAATCCTTTCTATCTCCCCTCATCGCTTCTGTCACAAGACTGCAAATTGAACTGAAATTTCTAATGAACTTCTAGGAGAAACTAGCTATTCCATGAAATGATCTTACCTCCCCAATTCTTTCTAGTATAGTCCATTCAACAATTGCTCTTACCTTTTTCACGATCCATCTTCAATCCATCCACAAAAATCAAAAATCCCAAATAGACTAACTCCTTCATGAAACTACACCTCTTAATGTTTATCAACAACTTCTCTTCTCTCAACCTCTACAAAACTTGTCTCAAATGCAACATATGTTCTTCCTTTGTCTTATTGAAAATCAAGATGTCATCTAAGTACACAATAATAAACTTACCCAATAATTTCTTCAATACCACATTCATCAACCCGATGAAAGTACTCAGTACATTAGTCAGTCCAAAAAGCCTCACCAACCATTCATACAGTTTTTCATTTGTCTTGAATGTTGTCTTCCACTCATCTCCTTCTTTGATTTTGATCTGATGGTGTCCATTCTTCAAGTCTATCTTTATGTAGTATCTGGATCCACTTAAATAATCCATTATGTCATCCATCCTAGGAAATGGAAATCTATACTTCACTATGATCTTATTTATTGCTCTAGACTTAGTGCACATCCTCCATTCTCCATTATTCTTAGGTGCTAACACTACTAGAACTACACACGGGCTCAAAATTTCTCTGATCAAACCTTTCTTCAACAATTCTTGTACTTGTCTATTCAACTCCTCCATTTTTAATGGTGTCATCTAGTGTGTTTCTTTATTAGGCAAAATAGCTCTAGGAATTAGGTCGGTGCAATGACTGATACTTCTCATAGGCGATAATCCATCAGGTACATTATCTAAAATGATGTCTTCATATTCTTTCAACAACTCCTTTATCTCCTCTGGTCGTTCTTCTTCATGCTTGAGATCTTCAGTCTTCCTAAGAACTAAAGAAAAACACACATTCTCATGTCTCATCCCATCTAGGAATTTCCTCCCATCCACCAAACAAATCCTAGTACTTGTACAAACTTTACTCTTAAGAGGCTCCTCCAAGGGAAACAAGGTCTTCTTCATCCCATTTGCAAAATAAGTGCATAAGTTCTTGCTTCCATCATGTATTGCCTGCCTATCATACTAGCAAGGTCTACTCAATAAGATATAAATTATATCCATAGGCATAATATCACACAAAAATTCATCATGATAAGATCCAATCTTAAATTTTACCAAACATTGTTCACTTGGCAGTATTTTATAATCATCCTGAATCCATGCTATCTAATAAGGCCTAGGGTGTTTCAATATCTCCAATTTCAGCTTACTCACCATCTCCTCTGAAACAAGGTTATCTGAACTACCATCAATTATAACTTTACAACACTTACCAACTACTTTACATCTTGTTTTGAACAAAATCCTCCTTTGCAAGGGCTTCTGATCATCTCTAGTGTGGCACAATGCTCTCCTCATCACCAATAATTCTCCATCTTCTAGTCTATTATTTGATCTAATAAAATCTTCTTCCACCAATTCTTCTCTTCTACCATTCTCTACCTTCTTACATTCAAAAGATTGATGCCCTTCTCCTTCGCACTTAAAGAAGGTTCCTCTAAACACTATCTTATCCCGTCTTCTATCTCCCTTTTCATAACCCTCATTTTGGTAACCATCAGGTTCTATTCTTTGGTAAAATTGTATGTCATCTTTATGATATGAACTACCATCTCTTCTAGCTTACTTGTCTTTTTTCTGATCCACACCAGGTCCTTAGTATAAGTCCTTCCTCCTTGAAATCTTCCTCCCTGACATATTTCTCCTCTACGTCTTTGGTTTTGCTCTTGTCTTTTGTTCAACTTTTGTTCCACCTTCAGGGCATATTGATAAGCTTCCTCAACACTCTAAAACTTGATTAGACTGAGTTCTTCCTATATAGACATCCATAACCCATTTAGGTATATAGCAACTTGTTCAATCTCATCATCAATATGGATGGATCTAATATTCAACTTGTAGAATGCTTCAATATACTCCTTCACACTAGACTCTTTCTACTTTAGGTTCTACAACTTTTGAAATAAATTCATTTGATAATTGACAGGCACGAACTTTGATTTCAACTTGTTAACCATCTACTCGCAAGATTTTATCTTCTCTTTACCTCTTCTCTATCTATCTACCTGCATGTGTTCCCACCAAAGAGACATATGTCATTTCAACTTAGTAAAAATATATTTCGCCTTCCTATCTTCCATGGTGTTCTCAAAATCAAAATACTTTCACGTCTCTGTAATCCAATCGAGCAATTCATCTAAATCTAACTTGCCATCATAATCCAGTGGGTTAAAATGTGGTCTGGTATTCACTCTTGTCAAGGTTCTTATGAACCTCTCTTCATCCAGATCATTCACCAGTGGATTTTCTCCAGCTTCTCCCACTCCCACTTCTTCTTCTTCTTCATCACTCACATCTTTAACATGTCGGCCTCTTCTTTGGGCCATTTCAACATCTTCCAATCAAGTTGCAATTCCTCTCAACATTTCTATCACAGTGGGGTCTGCATTTCCACATGCTCCACCACCTCTAACATTTCTCTGGGCCATCTTCACACAAGCTCTTTGTAGCTACAATTTGTATCCTCAATCTGCCACCCCACAACTATTGGCATTCTACACTCTTATGAGAATATTTGATGTTGTCATTGATGGCAACCAACTGGAAACCAACTGGCAATCATCTATCAACCCACCGATAGTTACCGGCACCGACAATAGACTTCTACATTAAGCATCAGGCACTTCATGGGCAGCAGCAATAATGCATACCGACACTCAAGCCGACATGGAATAAACATTTGTTTATTGTTTTATATTGTAATTATCTTTTGTCAAAGCCAACATGGCATATTGTAAAAGACTCATATATATGTATGAGATCTATAGGTCATTTTGATAGAGATGATATATGAGAGAGAGGATATAGATGATATTCTGTATAAGGTGATATAGTTGACAGTGAAGGTTTTGGTTATAGACTGAGCTTAAACCAATACTGAACTTGGCATAGTTGATGTTGATCTGAAGCAGTACATTGTATTGGATTTTATAATCCATTTTGTAAGTCAGTGAGACTTTTGTTTTGTAGTTGAGTAGTGAGCTCTAGGCTGCTAGCTTTCCTGCATGTGTAGGCCCCTCATTGTAAGTAATATTTATTCATTGGCCAGTGAGTGAATATTGTGGGTCACAAATCCCACTAAGGTTTTTCCCACACTGGGTTTCTTCGTTAAATATCTTGTGTTATGGTGTGTTCTCTATGCCGTCTCTTTTATTCTTATTTGTTGCATTAATTCTTATTTATCGGTACACTATTTTGGGATACAAAGTTCTTAATAATTTTAAATATTCTTGTAGCGTAGAAATTAGGATTCATCACAAGATAAGTAGATCAATCAAAACGCAAGACATGATAACTTAATCATAAGAACACTCATTGAAATGAACCTAATTCCAAAGCGCATTCAATGGAGGTATGAAAACAAAGCATTCAAAATGAAAATTATGCAAACCAGACGTAGAATTGAATACTCCTTCCATGCGGCTCCATTGTTGTTCTTTCCTCTTCAATGGGTTTGTGGATCTCACCTACAAGTGCACACACAATTGAAAGCAAGATTGATGAAAAGCTCAAGAGTACTAGAAGCATAAGTTCATTAGTCTGATAGGAATTAGGATCAAGGATTCGAAAGATCAAGGGATTTGATTGAAGAAAATCATCCAATTTATAGATAAATTGGAGAAAAGACAAAATTAGCATGACAGTGATTCGAATGGAAATTCAAATCAAGAATAGCAAAATTATGACATACTGCTATGCAAAGAGGCTTATGACAGATTTTATGACAAATTGCTATGCAAGGCTTATGACAATTCATGACATTTTATGACATTTTATGACAAATTCTATGACACATTTCTATGTCAAGAATTTTATGACAATTTATGACAAATTCTATGACAAATTGCTATGTCAAGAGTATGACGCATGAAGCACACAAATAGGGAGAACTAGAGACAAGATAATTAGGTGGAATTTGAATTAGAAAATTAGAAAATAGGAATTAGGAAAATTAGGAATTAGGAAATTAATGAAATTAATGAAAATTCGAAAAATTAGAAATGAGGAAAATAGGAACTTAGTGAATTAATTAATAATTTCTCATTTATCAATTAATTCACAAAGAGGGAATGAAAAATAAGGAAAATTAGATAAATTAATTAATAATTTTTCATTTATTAATTAATTTATGATAAGAGGAATAATTAATGAAAGATTAGGAAATTAATTAATAATTTTTTCATTTATTAATTAATTCATAAAGAGAGGAATAATTAATTAGCCAAGACCTAGGATAAATAAATAAATTATTCAATCCTAGAGGAAGAAACGACGCACAAGGTTAAACGATTAAATCACAAAACCCTGAAAGATGAATTAGGTCTTGAAAGACAATTGACTCGATTTGATTTGATTTTGGATTGACAAATGACCAATGTGATAAATGATTTGATAAAATGCGCCAATTGACGAGGAACAATGACAAATTGATCCAAATTGACATAATTGAGACAAACAACGATCGATTGCGAAATGATCGCAAAATGACAAAATTGATAAGAGGACAACGATCGATGACAGAATATATTGCAAAATGACAGGATTGAAAATGACCACGATTGATGATAAATCGATCGCAAATGACAAGATCGAACATGACAACGATCGATGACAAATTGATCGTAAAACGACAAGATTGATAAACCGATCGCCAGATGATAAGATTGAAAAGAGGACAACGATCGATGACAAATTGATCGCAAGATTGACAGGATTGAAAAGAGGACAAAACCCTAATTAGGATTGATGATGTCCAAAATGATGACAAATAAGCATGCACATTGATGCAATAGGATAAGATCGATTAAAATGATGACTGGATAGATGTTGTCGACAAGACCAAATTCGAGGACGAGATGATTGAAGAATGTAGAAGAATGACTCGATGTTCGCAAATGATAAAGACCAAGTGCGTGACATAGGAGAAATGTTAATGCGACGCAAAAACCTAAAATGAGGCAATGCGCAAATGTTAAAGTATGACATCGCAAGCGTTGACCATTTTTAGGTGTCTACAATTCTACTAACCGGTTAGACACTAATTCACTCCCCCCTCTCAGTGTCTTTGGGACTATCATTTATTCTAACAATTGTTATCAGAGCCTGGTCCTCAATTTTCAAAAGCCTAACAACTTGAGGAAGGTTCTGACACCAGTACAGATGGAGAACTTAAGAAAACAATTGGAAGGAGCTCTTGTATATTATGATGTAGAGAAATTGAAGAATATCAAACTTGAAGATGATCTAAGGACTGCACAAGAATTCATTAAAGGACTTCAGGAGAACTTTGTTATAGCACAAAATAAAAGAAAAGAAATTCATGAAAAGATGCAGAAAGATGATGATGAAAAGGAAACTCTTAAAGAACTTGTAAACAAGTTGAGACAGGATAACAATAATATGAAGAATGAAATGCAAGATATGACTATGCGGTTATGCAAAGATATTGAAGACATGAAGAAGAATGAAGAAGACTTGACTAGGAGACTCAATGATGCTGGAAATGAAAATCTAAGACTTAGTCATGAAAATAATATGTTGAAGATAGATCTGATTCACATGCAACATGATAAAACTAAGCTTATGAGACAAAAGGGAATTCTGGAAAATGAGTTGGCTACTGCAAATCAACACAAAGATAAATTCAAGAAAAGTTCAAAGGAGCTTGATGACATGCTGAAAAGTTAGATACCTAATGGAGATACAAATGGACTTGGATTTGAAGTTGGAGAAAGTTCTGGTACTGCAAACAATCTAGATCAGAACAAACCAGTAAGACAACCTAATGCTTATAAGTTTAATGGCAAATGCTTCAATTGCAACAAATATGGTCATAGAGAAAATCAGTGTAGATTTAGAAACAATCAGAATATTAATGCACCCACCGGTCAATGTTCCAAATGCAACAAAGTTGGTCATAATTCAAAAAATTGTAGAATGAATGTGAAATGTTATGTTTGTGGAAGATATGGACACTTATCTAATCAATGCATAACACAAACCGGCGTAGGATATGGAAAGGCTATTCAGAGGAACAATGTGACTTGTTATGCTTGTAACAAAATTGGACATATTGCAAAATTTTGTAGAAGCAAGACTTCACCGACAAACAATAAAGGATCCAGTTTGAAAGGCAAAGAAAAGGTAGATGGGGTAAAGCAATAATTTTCAAAACAATGGATTAAAAAGAGAGATCAGACAGTTGATTAGACTATCTCTATATCGGTAGAATAGAGTAATACTCCACCAGAAGGAGATTCTTCATCCAACTGGGAAGTAACCCTTTAGAGGTATTGCAGCAAGTTGAAAATCATGTGAATTACCCTCGGTCAATGGTGAGAAGATAGATTTCTTCCTTACCGACAGATGTGTTAAGTTTTCACTTAACTGACAAGCATTTAATGTGGTTGGTGAGAGAAATGTTATTATAAATCAGCTGATTTCCCTCATTTTTGACTCACCGAGCATTCAAATTAGCAGAGAGCGCAAAAACAGAGTGAAGACATTCAAGGCAAAGGTGCGAAGTGATTTCTTCAAGCATTCATAATATTTTCAAGCAGTAAAAGGTATTTTTCAATGGCTTCTTCTTCTGCTCCCAAGTTTATTCAAAACCCTACCATTATGGAAAATGTGAAATGCCCTAGGCCCATAATTTAATTCCCAAAGTTGCTAAGCAAGATGACTCTATAGGGGCATTTTTGAAAATTCCTAAAGGTGTAGCATTTGCAGAAAACCCTAGGATTTACATACATTGCAATATAGAAGAACTAGGTTCTGAAGAATTGATGAAAATGCTTACTAAGGTAATTTGTGATGAACATGGTGTTGTTAAGCCTGAACACAAGATTGTAGAAACTCTAGGTTTTATGGAGATACTGACCATTCCCCAATTTCTGGAGGAAGTAGTAAGAATTGTTTTGAGTAGAGCACATGGAGAATTCTTATGGTTGGATTCTATCTGCAAAATAACTTGGCAAGTAATTAGGGCAGTAACTAGTTTACCCTCAACCGGCAACAGACCTGATAAGACTAAGAAGATTCCTAACAACAAAGTAATGACCCTAACCGGAGAAACATCTCACAATAGATCACTGAGAGTAAATGATATCAATAACATCAATGTGAGATTTGTAAGTATGGTGCTAGGTTATAAGACTACACATGCTAACATGCTAAATTTAGTTTGTAGTCTTTGTATAAACAATGCTTATGAGATGATTAACAATAATGCAATAATAGATGTGTGTGAATGGATAAAAGATGAACTCATCGACAATTTGGAAAAGATTAAAGGAGATAAGAAAGGGACATTCTGCTTTGGAAATCTTTTGGTATGTTTAATGTTGTATTTCACTAAGGAGATCCCCAGTACAGGACCTAGACTTTAGATATGATATATCGGTAGGAAAACAATTATATGAATCTTTTACCGGCATGGGAACTACTAGAGACAATAACATAATTGAATACTTCAAAACCTTCCAAGCTAAAATGAGAATTAGAGGAAGACTACCATAGAGTGTAGTAGACACATATGACAAAGAGATCTGCTTTGTTATCAAGAGAGATGAGACATGGATGGAGGCAATACTCCCTGGGACTATCTGGGTGACCGAAATGGGATATGAGGTAGATATTAACATTCTTGAGACATATGCAAAAGCTTAACTGGATGCACCAAGAGAACCATCAGAATAGGTTTTTGGTAGTGCTGAGACTATTGAAAGTGATGTGAATTTGTTGAAGGAAAGAAAGAAAAGAGAAAAATATATTAGAGATGCTTCTAAGAAAGCTAAGGAAATCAAGGAAAATGTAATGAACATCAGTGGCATATCAGCTAGTGAGCTTGAAAGACTTCAACCAGAGGCACATATTTCACCGGTTGACACATCTTCTAGAATTGACAGTGAGAAACCAGAAGAATTTAAGAGAGTTGAAAGGAGGAAGAGAAAACCTTCACTGGTACCCTCTCCTTCACCTAAGAGAGAAAGGACTCCGAGGAAGAAACAACAGGCAGTAAGGGGACCAACAAAGAAACTCACACCAAAGAAGAAACAACAACCTGTTACTCCTTCTTTGAATGATTTACTAATGAGATAACTGATGGTGGAAATTTAGCTAATGTGCACAAAATGTATAACACATTTAATGATTCTGATAGGGAAAGCATTGAGAACAATATTATCTTACACTTGGACATATATAAAATGGTTCTAATTGAAGTTGTGGATGACTTACCTAATGAACTCTATAGGAGATTGGAAGCAAAAAGGATAGCAGTGATGGAATTAGACAAGAAGCTGAAAATTGAAAAACTTCTAGCTATACATCCTATAAATTCAAAAGAGGAAATTGATGAATTAATTTTTGAGGCTAACCGATTTGTTTCTTCCAGTGGACACTGGCAAGTAAGTTTAATGGTAGGAAGAGTAAAAGAGATTGCTGACAATTGGGATATATTTTTTGTGGAGAAGGAAAAACAAGAGGAAATGAACCAACTGAAGAAGACATTTAAAGTATATCAGAAGGATAAGGACAAGGGAAAAGGAAAAATTGGTGGTGTAGTCACATAAATTTGTCCACTTAATTAAATGAATACTTAGTATTTATTTGATTATTTAACCATCAATTAATAATTAATTAAATTAATATTTAATTAATTCATCTTAACCCTATTCTCCTATTAATTAAATAAATTATTCAATTTATTTGATTTAATTCACTTAACCAAATTCAGACCATTAATTAAATAAATAAATCATATTTATTTAATTAAATCTTCTCTCACATTTAAATAAATTAATATTTATTTAAAACCCCCAAAATCCCACCTCTCACATTTAAATAAATAAATAATTTATTTAAATCACCTTTATCCTCCACCCACTTGTATTTTCCTACAAAAACAAGTTGCACAACTATTTTAAATAAATTATTTATTTAAAATCCTATTTATCCTCACCCACTTGAAACCTTTAATGGTTTCCCTTAAAGTAGTCAAACTTGATGGCTTTAAAGTCTTCAAACTTGATGGCTTCCTTCTATAGTCTTCTTAAGACTTTAATGGTTTTCCTTAAAGTCTTCAAGCCTTTAATGGTTTCCCTCAAAGTCTTCAAGCATTTTAATGCTTTATCTTCATTTTTCTCATTTAAATAAATTAATATTTATTTGAATATTTATCCAAATGCAAATTACACCATTTAATTGAAATAAATGATTTTATTTTAATTGAAAATACCAAAATTTCTCCCACTTGCATTTTCCTACAAAATCCACTTGTATGCCTAAACCCCTTCTAGATTCTTCTAAACCCTTCCTAATTAGCCTAATCCATCCCCTAAATATTGTCACATTCCTAAGCAAATTGGAGTCACTTCTCAAAGACTCCAAAGTCTTTGAAAAGCAATTAATGCTTTGTGTGTTCAACAAATTAACCCTCAAAGTCTTGGATAACCTTTGAAAGCTTCCAACCTTCAACCACTAAATGGCTCAAAGTCTTTGATAACCATTGAAGGCTTTCAACCTTCAACCACTTAATCCCCAAAGTCTCCAATAACCATTAATGGTTAATTCAACCCTCCCACATGGTTAAAACATTTGTTTTGACTCAACCTCTACCCAACCCAAAGGTCTCATCAGGCCATTAATGCTTTGACCATGATTATCTCTTAAACATTTGCACAAAGGTTTATCCTTGGATTAACTCCTAATCCAATGGGTAATCTTAATTTAGACTTGACCCTTACCTTCTAGATAACCATGAGGTCTTTTCAGGCCTTTAATGCCTCCAACCTCTTCTCTCAACCCAATCCTATGTTGAAACTTGTCACCATTTTATTGGTGCCAATTGTGCACATGGATCCCCAACTTTCAATCCTAACCCTTGTTAAGATTGCTCAATCTTAACCCTTCATTTCCCTATTTCTTCTATAAATAGAACCCTTCTCCTCAAGCAAGAAGGAGAAGCATTTTAGAGTATTGTTGTTATACTGGCATTAGCATAGAGCTTTCTCATAGCATCACTATCTACACTTGCATAGCATTTGCTTATCATATTCAACCATCTTGAATCTCCATATGGCATCCATGGCTAGTGCTAAAAGCTGAGAGCTACACTCATTTGGGACTTGGAGAGGAGAGAAACAAGGGAGGAGCAACTATGAGCATCTTGATTAGCTATTTCATTTTATGTTTATATGCTTTCTATTTCATGCTTAATATCTCTCTTGATATGCCTGTTTAGGATAATCTTTTGTTGCTAACACTAACGTTTGTTTCTTGTGCTCTTGTGTGTGTTGCCATCAAACAGATTTTCTAATCCTTTTTGCAGAGCATCATTTGGTGAACCCGACGTGAATCCAAACACCAAAAAGATCAATTTTTTTTTTTTAACCAATAACATGTTTGAATGTTGAAAATGTCACACAGGTTGCGATTTTGACACTGTTTTGGTGCGTTTGGCATTATTTTGGCGCTATTCCCCCTGTTTCAGTGCTTTTCCCTTCTCTGTCTTTCCCTTTCTTTTAATACGTTTGTGTTAAATAGTGCCTCTGTTCAAACGCAGACTAGCGCTATTGTAACAAAACGTTGTACAAATCACTTTGTAACCAAAAAAAAAAAAAAACCAAAAAAAAAAAAAAAATTTAGGCTTGTAGAAGCCCACCAAATAGGCAGATTTTACTAACTATTTTTCTTTTTTGTGCAGATTTAAATTAGATTAAAGAGTAGATTTATATTTTTTACTAACTTGTTTTTGAAGTTGGTTTTAAAAATGAATTCACTTTTTATTTTGGTTTAAAATTAACTTCACATTTCAAATTTGGGCTTTTGAAAAAGAATCACACATTTGTTTGGGGCTATTAAAAAGAATTTCATTGTTCAAAGGTAAAAAGAACCACAAACTTATACAAAAACAACTTTATTTTTTTTGCAAGTTAGAAAACAAACTTCGTTTTGGTGCTTAAAATCAACAAGGCAAATTTTATTTCTTGCATCAAGATAAAACTCACAATCCACACTTCCATTTTTGGTGCAAATAAAATTCACAATCAACTTGTCTCATTTTCAAAGCAATTTTACTTCATGCAAACGTGTTTTTCATTAAGTTGACCAGGATTTTCAAATTCTAGTTTACTCAAACAATTGCCTTTGAAAATTAAAAAGAACACCATGATTGTTGGAGCAACATCTCCAAATAGTTAGATCACATTGCAATGATAGATTAAAAAGAACAAGTGTTTTTCGTGCTTGGCACACTTGTGCAAAGAGTTGGTCGAGTGGTCCTACTTCTAACACACACTATCCTCTCCCTTGGCTTTCGTGGTCCTAGGTGCAAGAGAAAAGTGTTAGTAACACTCAAACATTTTATCTTTTTAAGAGAGGCCTGCCAAGGGATCGATACTCTTGGGAACGACCTTGAGCGGTAAATCCTTCGAGCCGCTATAGAAATCAGGTGAGAGCGAAAGCTGTAGCCTTGGGTATAGCTGTTCCTACAGTGTAACTGGCCGAAAGGACAAATGGGCCCCACCACCAGTTACAAGGCTCTTAAGTGAGTCACTGCAGAATGAACTTATGTCCAAAGCCATCGAACATGACTAAACACTTTTAAGTAGTAGCCCACCTGTTCTATTGATTGAGGATATTTGAGGTATAATTTAGTGCAAGAGCATAGATGGTTTTGCTCCCAAGATACTCACCATACATATTTCCTTGAGTAGAAACATAGCTTTTTGAAAGGTCACTTGTGACTTGATAAAAGTGGTGACTCCCCCATCATAGGGATCATCTATTTGTTATGCTCGCGCAAGACTTAGTATATCACATCCTTACCTGCCACGACGGGATTCATAAGGTATGTAGTACCAAAGTCGAAGAAATATCAAGATGTGGGCTAAATTTATCACAACTGGCCATTTGACCATAGGGATAAAGAGTGTTTGAAGTGTGTTCGTTTTACAGACCTAGTGCAAATTGAGCCGACTTCAGGCTTTGGAATTACACCTTAAAATAAATCTAAAGGAAGGGTCAAAAACAAGTCCAAGGATTGGGTTGATCTAGACCCATACTCATTTGTGCCTTTTGAGGCAACATTCTTGTGTTTGTGTGCTTGCTTTGTTTTCTTGTCAAAGAAAAATTAGAAAATCAATCCCAAAAACATAGTATTCATCCAACATTTCTCAAAAACAAACAAAAATACCAAAAACAAAGTGCAAACAACACAGAGTCACAACTTTTATGACCATTCTTCACATCTTGCGAAAGAAGAAGTGTCATCAGACTATCAACTTGAAAAGGAGACCATTAAGCTCAAAGGCTTTGATCAAAAGGAGGAACTTCTTCTATCTCAATAGACAAATCTTTGTCTCACATAGAGTCTTTCTACATCGCATGCGTCTATACCTTCAAGGTAAAATAAACGAGTTTGATTCAGAATCATTGAATCGTAGAGCTTTTATGCAATATAGGGCTCTGAGTTATCACAAAAATCAAGGAGGAAAGATTGATCCCAATTTCTTCCCAAACATCTGTATCACCTACAACACAGCTCGAGAAGTGCCACCAACCCCTGAAAGGGAAGAAGAAGAGTTTGTCCCATTTGTGACACAGAGTTTTTATTGAAGTTGAAAAACAAAACATCCATCATCTCATTCATACATCATTATTCCATCATCAATTCATCCCAAAACTCTCAAAACATTAAGAGGTTCTTGTCCCAAGTTCTCTTTTAGATATTGCTTGAAATCAAACACATCACATCACTTTTAGATTGTTTCTACATCTAGGATAAGCTCATCCTAAGAGACACATCTACGCAGGTTAAAACTAGTTCATGAGTGAATCCTCTCATTGCTAGGTAGTCAAAATCTATAACACATCTCAGATTTCTCTACACCTTATCACATCCAAACTCCTCAAAACAAACAAGCAATTCAAAGAAGGAATTTTGGTTACATCTACCTTAAAGTGCTAGAGATCCCCATACAATACAAATCACCAATCATCAATCTTTTATCAATAACTCATCATCATCTTCAATCAACTTCAACACAAACTTACAAACAAAATGGCTCAAACCCGATCGCGATCAAGGCAACGAGAAATAGAAATTGAGGAAGAAGAAGACAACCTCAATGAATTTCAAGAAGCACTTGGAGGAACTGTAACTGATGAAAACCCAAGTACTCCCACTCCTTCAACAATTGAAAGGGCTCAGCATAACCCTCACTTCAACAAATTATTTGATGAAATATTAAGGAGCAATGCGGATGCTCACTTCTTAAAACTCGCTCAAGAAGGAGCCAAACTCCCCTCGGACTTTGATCTTGCCCAATTAAGACAAGCATCAGAAAGACAAAGTCACCATGAGGAGGAAAGGGGTAGAAATCACATTAGATATAACATTCCTCGAGGTAACCCACCACCTCCTCCTCCAAATGAAATAGAGATGTTGCGGCAACAAGTCGAGAATCTCGCCCAACAACTTCATAGTGGTGTTAAGACCAATCAATTCTCACTTAACGACATTTGTCCCTATCCTTTTGATAGGAATCTTTATATGCCACCCTTTCCACGCGGGTTCGAAACACCCAAATTTGAAAAATATAGAGGAAAGGGGGATCCCCGTGATCATGTCCGAGAATTTCATTCCGCTTGTCTTGAAGTAGCTTATGAGGACACATACCTAATGCGCCTTTTTCCCCAAAGCTTGGGAGGAACAACCACATCATGGTTTTCCCGACTTCCAGGTGGCATTAGAACATTTGAGGAACTCATCCAGAAGTTCCTATCTCATTACTCTTATAATATTGAACGCGACATCACCATGGCTGATCTATGCAACACCAAACAAAAACCAGGTGAATTATTCTCAGTATTCCTGCAACGATGGCGCCAAATGTCTAGCAGACGTTCTCTTCAATTACCTGAACAAGAACTAGTGGAAATTTTCATTTCCAACTTAAACGAAGAAATGGAATTTCACCTGGATGTCAAAGACACAGACTCTTTTAACGATATGATCACCAAGGGTATAAAATGTGAAAGGGCACTCATCAAAAAAGGACTCATCAAAATCTTTAATGAACCAAAAGATGCTCCTCGCCCGCGCTTCAATAGCGATAAACCGAACTTCTGGAACAAGAATAAGAATATCGTCAATGATGGAGTTGTGGATGCCAGGACTGTCCAAAATGCACAACCTATGGTTCGGTTTGCAGGACAAAATCCTCCACCTCAAAATAATACACATGGTCCTCCTAATCAAGGTCGCATCACATCTCAAGATGAACCAAGACCTCGTCAGCAAAAACAAAAACGCACATATACTCCCTTAGGGGAACCCATTGAAACAGTGTTGCGACAACTCCTCTCTCAAAATTTGGTCACTCTACCTAAGCTATCAAACTATGAGCCTCAAGTCAAACCAGCATGGTGGAAAGATACTGAACACTGTGAGTTCCATCAAGGAAGAGGACACAAGACAAGTAATTGTCACCGATTGAAAGATCTCATTCAAGATCTTATTGACCGAGGAGAAATTGAAATTGAAGGACATGACCCAAAAACAACCAATAATGATCATCAGATGTTCAAGAATCCACTTCCATCGCAAGATCAAAGGGGTCCTTCCACGTCCAGACGAGGTCCTGATACCACTGATTATACGCAGGCTGCGTATAATTACACTGTCAATCACCTGTATGATGCCAGTGAACAAATTGCAACTATCACCTTCAAAAATCCAACCTCAAATTGCAATGTTGTTACGCGTCGCGGCAAAGTTACCATCAAGGCAGCTCCACAGGGCACCACCTCTGTCCCGAAGCAATACAATCTTGTGGAACAATTAGACAAAACCCCTGCGCTCATTTCCATTTTAGAGCTATTACGCCTATCACCATCTCATAAAACAATCTTGGATCAAGCACTCCAAGAAGCGTCAGTCCCTGCAAACCTGAACACGGACCAATTTCAAGCCATGGTTGGAAATCTAAAGTCATCACCTTGTCTCACTTTTTCTGAAAGCGACAACTCCTCTTTCCAACAACCTCATAACGCCTCACTCCACATTGAAGGCTTTGTCAACCAACACAGGATCAAGCGAGTCTTGATCGATAATGGAGCAGGCCTAAACATTTGCACACTTCAGTTGGTCACAGCATTGGGATATGCAATAGAATCAGTGGATCCTTGTAAGAAGATCACCATCAAAGCCTATGATGATGCAGAGCGTTCATCCAAAGGAGCTATGGTACTACCAATCCGAGTGGGCCCTGTGGTAAAGCATATCATTTGTCAGGTTCTGGACCTTCCTCTGCCATATAATCTATTATTAGGGAGACCTTGGATACATGCCATGCAAGCTGTTCCATCTACCTACCATCAATGTATCAAGTTCCCACATAATGGTGCAGAGATCACAATCCTGGGTGATGCAAATCCCTTTGCATTTTGCCATAATATCAGCCATCAACCAGAGATTACTGTTCCTAATAATAGGGAAGCCATTTCCTCCACATCATATGTAAATCCCGCCTCTCTTGCTAGTTCAAACACCCCTATACCCAAGCAAGAAAAGCTTAAGATGAAAATCGCAGAGGAAGGTCCTGGAGAATATAACTTGAGTCAGCTCTTTTGTGTGGGACAAATGCCCACTTCTCCTAGAACACATGGTAAACCACAGCAGTTGCTCCAGCAACCACTAATCACGCCTCCATGTGCCTTAACGCCTTTCATTCTTGGAAAGAGTCAAGAGGAAGAGACACAAGATGAGGACCTGGCGGACTGGATCTATAAAGATCCCATCACCACTGACAAACCGCAAGTTACACTTCCTACGGAACAATATGGCAAAGGCCTCCTCATTATGCAAAGAATGGGATATGATGGTCAGAGTGCTTTGGGATACTGCAAACAAGGACGACACGAACCTCTACTACCAGAATTCAAGCCCAAAGGTAATACAGGCCTTGGCTTTGAAAAAGAGATCCTTCCTAAACTCAGATTCAAAGGAAAACCCAGCAAACCATTTTGCCCACCTACTGCAAAGAGGATACCTTTCATAATCAAAGCACCATCAAGCACTATCCCCACTGCCCCCTCAAGGCTCAAAACTCCACCATCACCAATGTCACTCATCCCATCAAACGAACCAGTAATCCTATCAGCAACACCATTTGTAGCAGCAACTATATTGGAACCCGCAGCAACATCTATGGCACCAGTAATTCCAGCAGAAGCCACTGAGTCACCATTACCGATACTTCCAGTGACAAATCCATTAAACCCCATCACAATTCCTGCAACACCGATCACTACAAGGATACATAAACCAATCACACCTGCCGTGTTTAACTCCAAAGACATCCCAGTATGGTATAGCAATCGGATGCTGGAGAGTGATTCAGAGACCGACTCACATGAGTGGGAATTCGATTCAGTGCAACTTAACACTTCAGATGAGGAAGACACATCACCACCTCCACCCCGCAAAGACATCCCTGTTTACGGAGAAGCACAGATAAAGACCACTTGGGTACCTGAGCTGGAAACATCTTCCACAGACCCTATGTCTCATCCTACGCCTGATTCTGACAGGGAAAGTACCATCAATGACCTTCACCACACTGTCTTAACCCTCACTGATACATCTCCCACACTTAACTTAATCGATGAAGTAATGCCCATTATCCACCCTGAACTCATCGAATGGAACCAACCAAATCCCCCATGTCTTGACCTCTTCCAAAACGATGAGGCTATCATTGACTTTTTGGAATTAAGGGATAATCTACCAAGCGGGGATCACAAAGCTGGATTCGCCATTGAACTTAATAGCGCAGCATACTTCGGGGCGGATGCCAAACCCTTCAGCTGCAAAAATATAACATTAAAACATGGATCTTCCAGTGAAAACCACACTGTGGCACTGTTTGATCCAACAAAAGTAAAAAGAAAGAGCGTATCCAACGGTGAAAACCTCTCTGAGGCGCCTGAGGATGAAGGGTTTGACATTCTCCCTGCTAATACACAACAGGAACGATCAACGATCCTCATTGAGGAGACCAAAGAATACAATGTGGGGACTCCTGAAAACCCTCATATCATACATTTGGCATCTCTTCTCACTCCAGAGGAACAGCCTCAATTCATAGAATTCTTCCAGAAGCGTCAGATCAACTTTGCATGGTCATATGCAGACATGCCTGGGCTTGATCCTGATTTAGTCATGCATCATCTCACAGTAGCAAAAGGAGCCAAACCTGTCAAGCAGAAGCTTCGTAAGATGCATCCTCAGATTGTCGTGCTAGTCAAAACAGAACTCAAGAAACTCCTGGATGTTGGTTTCATTAGACCAATTGATTATGCAGAATGGATCTCCAACATTGTACCAGTTGGCAAACCAAAAGGGGGCATCCGCATTTGTACAGACTTCAGAGATCTGAATAAGGCATGTCCTAAGGATGACTTCCCTCTACCAAATATTGACATCATAGTAGATTTGACAGCAGGACATGCCATGCTTTCACTCATGGATGGCTTTTCAGGATACAATCAAATAAAGATCGCACCAGAGGACCAACATAAGACAGCCTTCACATGTCCATGGGGCACATACTGCTGGAATGTAATGCCTTTTGGTCTAAAGAATGCAGGAGCGACCTATCAAAGAGCAATCACCACCATCTTCCATGACATGATGCATACTATGATGGAAGATTATGTGGATGATTTACTAGCAAAATCACTTACTAGAGAAGGACATCTTCACATCTTAGATAAAATCTTTGATAGACTGGAACAATACCATGTTCGACTCAACCCAAAGAAATGTGTTTTCGGAGTGACCTCCGGGAAGCTTCTAGGATACATTGTCTCAAGCAAAGGTATTGAGGTCGATCCAGCAAAGGTTAAAGCAATCATGGACATGCCACCTCCAAAGAATATCAGTCAGCTAAGAACACTACAAGGACGGCTTCAATCCATCCGCAGATTCATTGCACAATTGGCTGATAAGTGTCACCCCTTCACACACCTGCTACACAAGAACATCCGCTTTCAGTGGGATGCCCGATGCCAGCAAGCATTTCAGGCGCTTAAAGACTATCTCATGAATCCACCATTGTTGATGCCACCAGATCCAAGTAGACCGTTGTTACTTTATATCTCAGCGACAAGTACAGCATTAGGTGTATTACTGGCACAACATAATGCAGAAGGCAAAGAGTGTGTTGTATACTACATCTCTCGTACACTGGTTGGCTATGAACTCAATTACACACCTATTGAGCGAGCTTGCCTAGCAGTAATCCTGGCAGCCACTAAATTGCGGCACTATCTATTAACACACAAGGTACAACTCATTGCAAAGATTGATCCACTCAAGTATTTACTCAGCAAAGCAGCATTGACAGGTCGCTTGGCCAAATGGGTAATGATTCTAAGTGAATTTGACATTGAGTATGTGGACCGTAAAGCTATCAAAGGTCAAGTTATTGCAGATCAGTTGGCTAATGCACCTCTCATAGGCGATCATCCTCTCATTTCCAATTTTCCAGATGAAGAGATATTCATGATCACAGAAGCACAACCATGGAAACTATATTTTGATGGTTCATACACTAGGCACGGCTCGGGGGCAGGCATTCTGTTTATCACACCTCAAGGTGATAGCATCCCGAAGTCTTACAGGCTCACATTTCCATGCACAAACAACATAGCAGAGTATGAGGCCTTGATCACAGGACTCAGGTTAGCCGTACAATGGAAATTACAAGAACTGCAAGTATATGGCGATTCCCAACTAGTCATTCGACAAGCAATAGATGAGTATCAGACCAAGGATGATAAACTCATGCCATATAAGCAAATGGTGGACACTCTAAAGACATCATTTACTACTATCACTTTTGAGCAGATACCAAGAGATCAGAATCGAGCTGCTGACGCCATGGCTACCATCGCATCTCTCTTAGATCTTCCACAGAATTCAACACGCTACGAGTTCTTGGTAGAACAGCTTTGGATTCCCGCTTATGATATCCCCGAATCCGACATGATATGTCACCTTGTCGGTTCTGAATCCCCATGGTATGGTGAGTTCTACACCTATCTCCGCGATCACACCCTTCCTCCCAACCAATCAAATAACCAACGTAAAACCTTCATTCGCCAAACTGCTCGATATACCATTATTGCCGAAACCCTATACCGACGCAGTCTTGATGGTACTCTCCTTCGATGTCTAGAACAAGGTGAGATAACAAAGGCTTTGGAAGAGGTACATGAAGGAATTTGCGGGACTCACTCAAGTGGTCCATCACTAGCCAAGAAGATCATGCGAGCTGGATACTATTGGCCATCTATGGAAAAGGATTCCTACTACTTTGTTAGGAAGTGCAAAAAATGTCAAGTTCATGGCGACCTAATACATGCACCAGCTCAGGAACTACAACCAATCACAACACCATGGCCTTTTTGTCAATGGGGCCTTGACCTTGTGGGTAAAATCCATCCATCTTCATCCAATGGCCATAAATTCATTATTACCGCCACCGAATATTTCACCAAGTGGATCGAAGCTGTTCCACTTACCCAAGTCACCGGCAAGCAGATCGCCTCATTCATCCTCAACTACATCATCTGCCGGTATGGTGTACCCATGTCCATCGTCACAGATAACGGTCTTCCTTTTAAAAATCAGGATGTCCGTGAACTTTGTGAGAAATTTCATATCCAACACCGCTTTTCCACTCCCTATTACCCACAAGGTAATGGTCAGGCCGAAGCATCCAATAAAAACATATTGAGGATCCTAAAGAAGACAGTCAATGATGCCGGTCGTGATTGGCATGTTCAATTGAATCTAGCGCTATGGGCATATCGAACTAGCATTCGGACCCCTACAGGTGCAACTCCTTATTCATTGGTCTATGGTGCCGAAGCTATCTTACCTATTGAGGTCGAGATACCATCCTTACGAGTTTCATTGCACAATCTCATCGATGATGAAGCATACAGAGTCTCACGCCTTCAGGACTTAGAGTTACTTGATGAGAAGCGACAAGCTGCATACAATCACCTCAAAGCCTATCAGCAGCGCATGAGTAGAAGTTACAATCACCGAGTTAGATCTCGTACATTTGAGGTAGGTGATCTTGTTCTTCGAGAAAATCCTCGCAACCAACCAAACAGAGAACATCAAGGCAAGTTTGAATCAAATTGGCTGGGCCCATATGTTGTCACTGCTGTATTCGGGTCCGGGGCATATCAGTTGGCTACTTCAGAAGGAGAACCGCTTGCAGATCCAATCAACAGCATGCACCTCAAAAGGTTTTATACCTAAGGTGTACAGAGCATCAGGCTCCCCTACATATCAGAAAAATACCAAAAACATTCAGAAAATTCCTGAAGAAAATACAAAAACATTCACAAAAGTAAAGAAAAAAAAAATCATGCATCCAAACGGTGAACAACCACTCCGGTGGCACCTTGGGTAAGTGCGATGGTGAAAACCTGGCAAACAGGCGCCACTCGTAAAGGCAATGGCTCCAGTATCTTTCAGGCTCATTGCGATCACATTCATGCACACATACATCCATCCATCCAAACCATGGCTTGTTATTTGATCTGCAATTAAGAAAATACTCCATGCGTCTAGCATCCCACCTTTTCATAGTCAGGTCTACAAACTGGGGGCAATACCCTTACCCTCGTGAAGGAAGTGGATTCTACATTGTCTTATATATCATTACGCTCTTCATTCAGGCAATCATCAGAAAATATCAAAAACATTCAAAAATGACTCTCAAAATACCAAAAACATTCAAAATTGTTTCACAAAATCCAAAAAACATCAGAAAAACCATCAAAAATAACACAAAAACATGGCAACACCTTGTACATATTTATCCGATCAGATACAAAATAAACATTGACAACTACTCACACACTGACCACTTATCAATCAAACCAAAACAATTGACATCAACAATCCAACCCGTCTTTAAAACAAGGATGCATCCTTCCTTATCAAAACAAAGACAAAAGTGACGTTTTCTTTGACAAGAAAATTATGTTAAGCTATCAAATGCTTGGTTGATTTATGAGTACAATCATTTGTTTATCTGTATCAGGATCTTTCAGCATTGTTTTGTATCGTTTGCGCATTATTTCCGATGAAGTTCTGGGGCATGTACTAATGGTGTCTACGTGGGAAGTTCACTAAGCTACGTGATCTTATGCCAAATGCAGTCATAGATCATTACGGCTTGTTGACTACAGCGTATACCTTGACCATATGAGCATGAACCATTACCAAGGATCCATATTCTTTATTCTTTATGTATATATTGTTTGTTTACAGGTACACTGCTCATTCTTTGGTTCCTCCTCATCCAATTTGGATAAAGGTTTTTATTTCTTAGTACGGTATGCACTTGTCTCAGGATATGATCAGCCTAAGATCAAGGAGGACGATCCAAGTCATGCATGAACGGAGATAATCCTTGTCTGTTCTGCAAGCAATACTCAGGTCAACTTGATCCATTATATCAAGTTGCTTGTATTAACTTGCTATATAAAATCCATGTAAGAAATACTTTGGTCATCTTGAATCTTTATGTCAAGTTGCTTGTATTTTCTTACAACATTTTAAAGCTCAATGATAAAAAATAAAGCACTATGGATCGTCATCTCATCTCATCTGTATATATTGCATTTCGTTGCATTCCATCCATCCATACATTCATAAATAGCTGCATATCATGCATACATAGTCATAATAATGCATACTCTATTTTCCTCTTCTTCCATAGGAATGTAATAGGTCCTCCATTTCTTCTATCTAACATTGCACCCCCCCCCACCCTCCCCATCTCAATAATCAACATCACATACCCTACATCGTGTCCCAATCAGCCTAATCAAGCCACGTTCATCACCATCCATCTCTAAATAGGAGGGATTGTGTTTCCTATCCTAAGTCATCCAATAAGTCAAGAAAGTTACTCTATCTGCACAGATACATCGTCTCACACACACCTAGACTATCAACAGATACTCTGATCAAGTATCTTCGGGTCTCAACAGGTAATCGATTATGGTAATCCTAGACTACATCAGACATTTATCATAATGACCTAGTCTCAACGGGGCTACCATGATTCCCCACAACCATCCATCACACACACATTATCAATTGATCAAACCAATCAAACACAATCTAACGGACAATTACATCAATTGTCTACGTCTCAACGAGTATTTTGCTTCATATACCTTGACTTCATCGGGCAATTACATCAATTGTCTAAGTCACATCAGGTCACTTTGATTCACTTACTCAGACTTTATCATGTCCAAGCGACCAACTGACATCAACTGTCACGCTTTGACTTGACCGGGGCAATTAAACCGATTGCACCAGATTGTCCAAACAATTTTGATCAATTGTATAGCATCAATCCAAACCCCACACTACATCTGCTATGTATCTCTTGCATGACCTCAGGGTATTCGTTGGCTTGTTGTTTCTTCATATTCACTCCATTTTCTCCCATTCTTTCATCATTAGTTCTAATTTCTTCTATTCTACCTCCCCTCCACTTTTCATTCTTTTTCGAGAGATCGCCCGATTTTTCAAAAAAATTCGGCCCATCCCTCGAGGGGGCATACCACCCATTAAATTTACATTTTATGGGGCATTTCTTCACACCTATTTTTCTTTCTTTGAAACGACGCGATAAACCGCACCGTCTCAAAGAGGGGCAAATGTAGTCACATAAATTTGTCCACTTAATTAAATGAATACTTAGTATTTATTTGATTATTTAACCATCAATTAATAATTAATTAAATTAATATTTAATTAATTCATCTTAACCCTATTCTCCTATTAATTAAATAAATTATTCAATTTATTTGATTTAATTCACTTAACCAAATTCAGACCATTAATTAAATAAATAAATCATATTTATTTAATTAAATCTTCTCTCACATTTAAATAAATTAATATTTATTTAAAACCCCCAAAATCCCACCTCTCACATTTAAATAAATAAATAATTTATTTAAATCACCTTTATCCTCCACCCACTTGTATTTTCCTACAAAAACAAGTTGCACAACTATTTTAAATAAATTATTTATTTAAAATCCTATTTATCCTCACCCACTTGAAACCTTTAATGGTTTCCCTTAAAGTAGTCAAACTTGATGGCTTTAAAGTCTTCAAACTTGATGGCTTCCTTCTATAGTCTTCTTAAGACTTTAATGGTTTTCCTTAAAGTCTTCAAGCCTTTAATGGTTTCCCTCAAAGTCTTCAAGCATTTTAATGCTTTATCTTCATTTTTCTCATTTAAATAAATTAATATTTATTTGAATATTTATCCAAATGCAAATTACACCATTTAATTGAAATAAATGATTTTATTTTAATTGAAAATACCAAAATTTCTCCCACTTGCATTTTCCTACAAAATCCACTTGTATGCCTAAACCCCTTCTAGATTCTTCTAAACCCTTCCTAATTAGCCTAATCCATCCCCTAAATATTGTCACATTCCTAAGCAAATTGGAGTCACTTCTCAAAGACTCCAAAGTCTTTGAAAAGCAATTAATGCTTTGTGTGTTCAACAAATTAACCCTCAAAGTCTTGGATAACCTTTGAAAGCTTCCAACCTTCAACCACTAAATGGCTCAAAGTCTTTGATAACCATTGAAGGCTTTCAACCTTCAACCACTTAATCCCCAAAGTCTCCAATAACCATTAATGGTTAATTCAACCCTCCCACATGGTTAAAACATTTGTTTTGACTCAACCTCTACCCAACCCAAAGGTCTCATCAGGCCATTAATGCTTTGACCATGATTATCTCTTAAACATTTGCACAAAGGTTTATCCTTGGATTAACTCCTAATCCAATGGGTAATCTTAATTTAGACTTGACCCTTACCTTCTAGATAACCATGAGGTCTTTTTAGGCCTTTAATGCCTCCAACCTCTTCTCTCAACCCAATCCTATGTTGAAACTTGTCACCATTTTATTGGTGCCAATTGTGCACATGGATCCCCAACTTTCAATCCTAACCCTTGTTAAGATTGCTCAATCTTAACCCTTCATTTCCCTATTTCTTCTATAAATAGAACCCTTCTCCTCAAGCAAGAAGGAGAAGCATTTTAGAGTATTGTTGTTATACTGGCATTAGCATAGAGCTTTCTCATAGCATCACTATCTACACTTGCATAGCATTTGCTTATCATATTCAACCATCTTGAATCTCCATATGGCATCCATGGCTAGTGCTAAAAGCTGAGAGCTACACTCATTTGGGACTTGGAGAGGAGAGAAACAAGGGAGGAGCAACTATGAGCATCTTGATTAGCTATTTCATTTTATGTTTATATGCTTTCTATTTCATGCTTAATATCTCTCTTGATATGCCTGTTTAGGATAATCTTTTGTTGCTAACACTAACGTTTGTTTCTTGTGCTCTTGTGTGTGTTGCCATCAAACAGATTTTCTAATCCTTTTTGCAGAGCATCAGGTGGTATTCCAAACATCAAGATTACTGACAATCTACCGCCACCTTTGGATACTGCACCGGTACACATAGATGGTCCACCGGTTATTGACACTGAAGGTGTTACTCATAATGACACAAATCCTAAATCTGAGATACTCTTCACCATGAATGTAGATACCCAAGAAGTAAATATTGTTGTGGACAAGGATAGTTTAGAGGCTAAGGAAGATAATGTGGACAGTGGCAACTTAGCAGAGAAACCAGTAGAAACTGTTGAAGTTGAGATCCCAACCCAAATAGAGTAACTGTCAGATACTGGAAAACCTATTGAAGGTAAAGATGTTGGAAGAGGACCACCAGAGATTGAGATATCAACGGTTGAACTTACTGAGAAATCTACTAAGGCAGAGGTACACACTAAGCTAGGGAAACTAGCAATCACTGAGACATCAAAATAGTCTGAGAAACCTTTGCAAGTTGAGATGCAAACCCAAACTGATCCACTGGAGGTAAATGCAAGTAAAATGGTTACAACTGATGGAAGCACAGAGGTAATAAAGGCAATTGGTCAGACATCCGACACATCAACAAGTGAATTTAGACCTACCAATGTTACAAAGGTACTTTTGGATTCAATCAAAAAGATAACAAATTATAATGCATTGGCCTACAAGGCAATTGATAACATTGTACCTATTCTTAAATTGATTGCACCAAATTGTAACATAGATCATATTAAGGATTCTTTAGGCAAATTGGACACATTGTCCAAATTTATTGTTGACAATGTAATAACCATTGATAAAGTGAATGAGGACACAATAAAGGAGAGAATTGAAAAAGAGAAGAATAAATTATTTGAAGACACCATAAAGAAGTGTATAGAACACCTGAATACATTATTACCGATATTGAACTCTACAATTTTGGAGTACAAGGAGCTATACAAGGAAACATGCAAACCTCACCTTTTGACAAAGGACATAAACAAGGAAATCAGTAGAACATAGAAAGAAATCGATGACATAGCTAATAACATAATTGGTTCATCCGGTCACATATCAGTTTTTGAACAGGAAATGGAAGGTTTTGATGAAAAACTAGAGAAACTTGAGAAAGAAAAGGAAAGGATAAGGTCTAATGCCAGAGAGCTTAAAAATAAACTTGGTCCCGAGTTGGACAATCTTATTTCTTAGAGAATAGAAATATCTAAGGCATTACTTCAAGGAGAATGATCACCGGAAGCACACATGCATTATCTCACCGACACAATCCAACAGACCGAGGCAACCTTGAATGACAACAAAAGTTTTATGTAGAGTCTAAATTTGGTTTTGGCAGATATCTTTCAGATTGTAACCAACTGGTTATAGACTTTGAGGTGAAATTTTTGCACTCATTTGACTATTTTTGACAACCTTTGTCATTGTTGTCAAAGGTGTTGGCATTTTTGTTGTTTATGTTGTGATTGTCATTGATGGACACACACTTGTATTGAGACCCCCTTTATATGTATGAGCTCAAGCTCAACTGGTATTTATTCCAACCGGTATGTTTTATACTAGTCTTTAGACTAGTGGTGATTTTGCAAAATGTGTTTCCCAGTCTAAAGCGGCATGTTGACCCCAAGCAGTTCATAGAGCCCAAGCGGTACGAGGGAGCAAAGTGGCACAACACATTCTTACTAGTCTTCATTTTTGTCAAACCAGCAACCGGTATTTTGTATGAACTAGTAATACTCTGTGATGAGTTACCAACCGGCATTTTGTGATGAGTTACCAATCCACCGATTGTTTGACGATGCCGACACATTGATGGTGCTTTTTGTGTCATGTTACTGAGTATGTCTATATTCATTGAACCTAGGAAATTGTAATGTAATCCTATTGGACCAACATGAAATTAGATTCCTTTAAAAGGACATCATGTCTAGGGTTTTAAGTTGTTGTTGAAAGGGTTAATGTCATGCTAGGGTTTAAGGTGGTTGTTGAGTGGTTGTAAGAACGATCTTATCTGAGAAGATCAAGTTGTAACTAAGAGAGAGAGAGAGAGAAGACTGAATTAATGTTGGAATACAATAGCTGTGAGCAATATTGGATCTAATCAAGTAGTTTGTGCTATTAGATAGATCAAACACTTGTTGATTACTCACATCTTTGACAAGTCTGTAGCCCTTAACCGGGTAGGCCTCAAAGCCTTTGTAAAATCCTCTAACAAGGTAGTTCACACCTGTGAATCTAAAATCCTCTAACAAGGTAGTCTTTAATCAGACTTATCTCCTAGCAGAGATTGAGATTCCTAACAGGATCTGTTCTGGTGAAGAACATTGTAAGACCTTAACCGGTCTAACCTTAACTGATCTGGTTTCTATTCTGCAGATAGTGACTTGTGAGTTCCATCTCACCGTGGTTTTTTCTAGTTGGGTTTCCACATCAAATATCTTGTGTTATGGTTGTATTGCTTTTGTGGGTGAATGCATTATTCACATTTTGGTTTGCATGTGTGGTAACCGGTCTGACTGTTAGACTGATTTACCGATTTATCTTTAGACTGTGTAAGTGTTTTAGTGCATTGACTTTTGGCATACTAATTCACCCCCCCTCTTAGTATTCATCAATTGGTCTCAGAGCCTACCTTTCTATAAGTTTAACCACTTGGAAAGAGATATGGGGGAATACAGCATGAGGGAACTTACTCAACGGCTCACTAAGTTTGAGTAAGCCTATGATAATCTTATGGTCAAATACAAGGCATCTCAAGCAAAAAGGAGAGAACATGCAGAAAAGCTGATGGAGCTATCTGAAAGTATTTCTAAAGATGAAGCTAATATGGAAGCCATGATAGCTGAAGTAAACAAGTTGAATGAATCAAACTCCAACCTAAGAAAAGGAGTTGGAAGGACTTACTATTCGGTTTAGTCAAGAGCTTGAGAACCGGAGAAAAGTTGAAGATCAGATAAAGGATAGAGATCATGAGATCTCCAAGTTGAAACAAGAGATTAGAGCACTGATTGCTCACCTTCATGAGAGCAGAATGGAAAAGGAAGACATGCAAGGAGAACTGAACTTAGCCATCTCGGAAAATGCAATTCTAATGGATACAAACACTGCTATTTCCAAAGAACTCTCTAAGTCAAAGGAAAAACTTGCTAATTTTGGAAAAAGTACTATCAAGCTAGAGAAAAAGCTTGAGTCATCTAGACCAGTAAAGAATACCAATGGTCTTGGTTTCTCTAGACATGAGGAAGGAGAATCCTCAGGAACAAATGCTGAAGCATCAAAGAAGCAATTGACACTCAAAGGAAAAGGTAAGCAAAAATTCAAACCTGTTTGCTTTAATTGTCTTAAAGAAGGACACACTGCCAATATATGTAGGAGCAAAGCCTACAATAATTTTCCATATTTTATCAACAATGTACCTAGATCCAATAAGTACAATGGTCATTGTTATGCATGCAACAAGTTTGGGCATAGAGAATTTGAATGCAGGTCTATGATGGATAACATTGGAAGATATCCTCTAAGGACCCAAGGAACTGGTCCTGAACCTTTTGTGAACCGGAACCACAACTGGTTTAATAGCTTCAATCATCAGTCGAGAAGCGGTGGCCATCAAGCGGCAACCAGATGGAGAGAAAATTGTATGATCTATCATGGTCATGGTTAGACTGTTGCAACATGTAGAAGGAAGAATGGAAACATGTACAATGGACCTTGGAGGGCACCTGGACTTGTTTGCTATCACTGCAACAAACCGGGTCACATTGCAAGATTCTGTAGAAGCAGAAAAAGTATATTTGATGATATACTAGTCACTTAGGAAGGAGAAATTGATGTTGAAATAGTTCAAATGGACATGAACAAAACATGGAGGAAGAAACCAACAATGTTGGAAGAGGAACCGGTTTCTGCACCTAGTGTGGAAATATCGAAACTGGCAAACTAAGCCTCAAAGGCTTAGGGGGAGCAAATGGTGAAATGCTTTCGAACCCCCAGTTTACACTGGTAAAAGACCTTAACCGGTATGTGATACATGTTGCTTGGCAGAAGACTGGAAATGGTAAAAAGGTAAATTAGGGTTTACACCCTAATAGAGGAGCATTAATGATGGTAGGTGAGAGACATGTATAAATGCATTTTTCAAATCATTTCTCACTATCTGTTTTCGAGCGAAGAAAATTTTTCAAGTGCAAAGTGAAGGAAAGGCGATTTGAGCTAAGATTTCAAGAAATTGCTAACCCTTGAAAGAGATTCAAATCTAGTTTGCAAGCAGTAGTGGAGAACATAAAGCGATTATTTGGCAACCGATGGAGAGTGGAGTGAAGAAGAATCATGAAGCCCTAAATTTGCATTTGAAAAGGTATTTTTCATGTTCTTGAAATACTCTACAATGGCTTCTGCATCTCATACCAATTTGAATACATCCATAGAGTCGAAAAGTTTTATTCAGAGGAAGTCCAAATATAATGCTTTATCACAAGTTCCGGTTGGAGTCATAGTTGAAGAGGGAATTTCTGATTTTATAGATTGCAAAATAGAAGACCTAGGGTCTTTAACTATTCACACTCAGTTAGGTCTATTTTGCGGCAAGGACAAAAAGATCAAACTGGAGTTTAGTATCTTAGAGAAGAAGAAATTCCATGATGCAGTATATTTTCTAGAAGATTTCATGGAGGATCACATCAGAATTATTTTGAGTAGAGTCCATGGTGACAAGATGTACTTGGAGAGGACGCATAATATTATGCCTCAGGCAATTCATGCAGTCATCAGTTTTTGCAACATAGGGGAAGTGTCAACCCTGAGAAAGGTGAGCAAAATTGAAATAGCCAAGCTCACTGATTCAACCAATGATTCACGGGGTATGATAGTTAATCCTATTAAGGATGATCTGGTGAAATATGCCTTCATGGTGATAGGCTACAGAACATTTTCAGCCAGTAGGATTAATTCTGTATCTACTGCAGTGGTAAATGCTACTTACCGGATGATAAAAGAGGATGCATCTTTTGACTTATGTAACGGTATGTAGAGGCAACTCCTGTTGAATCTAAAGGCAATCAAACAGGACAATGCACTAAGATTTAAGTTTGGACAACTACTGGTAGGGTTGTTCTTCTATTTCCAAGGCTACTTTCCTAGAGTAGGAGATGTCCAGTGGTCTCCTGACCAATCGGTAATTAAATAGATAAAGGAAAGCATTCAAGACATTGGAACTGGCTACCCTGAAGTATTGAACAAATATTTTGATGAGTTCAGAAGAAAGATGAGTCAAAGGGTAAGAATCTCAGGTGACATAGTGAAGAAATACGAAGATGACATCTGTTTCACCATTCAGGTGGACAAATGTTTAATGGAGGCTATTGAGCCTAGAATGGAGGAAGTAGAGCCAATGGGCTATGAAGTTATGTATGAAATGCTAGAAGGGTATGCCTCAAACCTTATTGCCTCGCCTCTTGATCCAAAGGCTAAGAGGACCGAAACCTACTTGGAGAGGATTGCACTAGCTGAAGAACCATCAGTCAAGAAAGGAAAAGAACCGGCAACAAAGAAAGCCAAGGCAGTGCTTGCAACATCGGTATCGGCTACCACTACAACTCCAAGAGTGACCAAGTGGTCACCGGCAAAGAAGAAATTGGAGGTAACACTAGCAAAATCCTTCGAAAAAAAAAGGAAGACTAAGACAAATGAACCAGACTCCAAAGAAACCGAGTCTGATGAAAAGCCAAAGAAGGCCCGATAGACAAAGAAGATGAAGAAGAATGAATCGGCAACATCCGCACCGGTAAATATTGACATCTCCTCATACAAACCTTTGACACGTTTTCAAAGGACAGTTAAGAATATTAGGAGAAAATTACTTCATGATTTAGTAGATTACTATGATTATTTTAGTGATGAGGAGAAGGAGGAAATACTACAGGAAATCATTGTTTATTTGTGCAAGAATGACCGGTTGCCATCAGAGATTAAATCTCAGACACCAGCTTCTTTATTTAAAGCATTAGATAATAAATGGCACATTGACATTGAAAAGGAATAGGAGATTAGGGAGAAAGTCTTTTCACAATACTTTCCCAAACTCTCAAATTCAGAATTGTTTGATGTATTGGATCAAAATAAAGGTCTCTTCTTCACAAGGAGAAGAAGACACTAGCTGTTGGAGGGGAGAATTGATGATGTGGAAAAAGACACTCATCAGCACATGAATCATGTCGTTCTAGCTCACAAAACATGAATGGCCAACCTCCAAGCAGAAAAAGAACCGGTTATTTCCAAACCAGATGAGGTTTTTGATGAGGAAGGAAACCTAGTGGAAGAACCAATCGACACCATCGATGTCGATGCCCTAGATGTAGAAGATGTCACTCAGGACATACCTTCTAAGGGAACTAAATAGGGGCAACAAGCAGAACAGGGCAGTGAACAGGCTAAGGACACACAGGAAGCGACAAAGCAATAGGAAGAGAAGAAGAAGAGGGATGAAGATAAGAAAAAGAAGAAAGAGGAAGAGAAGAGAAAAGAGGAAGAGGAGAAACAGAAAGATGAAGAAAAGAAGAAGCAAGAAGATGATAGGAAGAAGAAAAAAGAAGAAGATAAGGAAGAAAAGAGAAAAAAGGAAGAAGAAGAGAAGAAGAAGAAGGAAGAATAAGAGAAGAAGAAGAAGGAAGAGGAAGAGAAGAAGAAGAAGGAAGAGGAAGAACAAAAGAAGAAGGAAGAGGAAGCACATAAGAAGAAAGAAGAGGAAGCAAAGAAGAAGGAAAAAGCAGAGAAGAAAAAGAAAGAAGAGGAAGACAAGAAGAAGATGGAAGAGGAAGAGAAGAAAAAGAGAGAAGAGAAAGAGAAAGAAGAGAAGGAGAGGAAAAAGAAGGAAGAAGCAAACAAGACAGCTGAAGCAATGAAGAGCACACAGATGGAGACTCCTAAGGCAATCAGGAGCCAAGCCAAACCAGCTGCTATCTCAAGTCCTATTGATCTCCAATCTGTAAGTGAGTCTGAGCTTATGCAGAGCATCAAGGTTGCCCAAGAGCACCTTGAAGTCATTCATAGGAAAAAGGAACAGGATATAATTCAGGCGGCTATAGACACCCTTACTGGTTTAATCCTCAGTACTAATCTTCCTGACACTGAATCATCACTAGCACAACTCAAACTTCTATGTACTATAGTGGATGATCAGGTGCAGAGTCTGGAAGAAGCAGTAGAGGCCAATGTCAAGAGAGAACACCAAAAGGCTCTTAATGTTGCTCTAGTGAAAAAGATGAATGAGCTTAGGACTGAACTGCTGAAAGATCAAAAGGACATAAGGAATGCCTTAGATGAGGGAAACTTGCTACTCAACAAAATCTATCAACCTCATCTATTCTGTGATGATGTGCTATCCAAGAAGCAAAAGCTTCCACTTGGGCACATTTAAGACACCTTATGATTCCTTTTTAGCATATGGGCAAACAGTTCATCGGTTTCAGATCCAGTCAGCCAAGATGGAGCAAGAGATCAGTACATGGTCTAGGGATTTGCAGGAGCTTCAACTGGTTTTACTTCCACAACTGTAAATTCTTTAGAAGTATTATCTGAACCTGGATGCTCTGACAATCACTCAGGAACTGAGCACAGTAGATGCCATGGAGGAACAGGTATCTCAGATGCAGATAGAGAAGGAAGTGGCAACCTCCCTACTTGAGTCTTGGTCTCTATCCATGAAATAATTTTTGTAGGATTAGAAATCAGTTTTTGACAAGTATTATTCATTATTGTCATAAACTTTTATATATATATATATGGAAACATGGTTATTTAGCGGTACTTTGTAATTGTTGGAAAAGGGGGAGAAGTATCTATTTTTTGGTTTCAAAATTTTGATCTTCTGACATAGGGGGAGAAGTATCTAGTTTTGACATTTTGATATATGCTATATGCTTTGATGTCTTAATGATTATGCTCTATATGCAAAATTGCTATACACTGTGTTGATTAAGGGATAGTGTATATGCTTAGGGGGAGCAATTTTGTTAATGGCAAGTTTTTGTTGTAAAACACTTAGTTGTCAAAATTTTATTTTCCTAAGTGTTGCCATCAATGCCAAAGGGGGAGATTGCTGGCATTTTTGTTGTTTATGTTGTGATTGTCATTGATGGACACACACTTGTATTGAGATCCCCTTTATATGTATGAGCTCAAGCTCAACTGATATTTATTCCAACCGGTATGTTTTATACTAGTCTTTAGACTAGTGGTGATTTTGTAGAATGTGTTTCTCGGTTTGAAGCGACATGTCAACCCCAAGCGGTTCATAGAGCCCAAGCGGTATGAGGGAGCAAAGCAACACAACACATTCTTACCAGTCTTCATTTTTGTCAAACCGACAACTGGTATTCTGTATGAACTGGTAATACTCTATGATGAGTTACCAACTGACATTTTGTGATGAGTTACCAATCCACCGATTGTTTGATGGTGCCACACATTGACGGTGCTTTTTGTGTCATGTTACTGAGTATGTCTAGATTCATTGAACCTAGGAAATTGTAATGTAATCCTATTGGACCGACATGAAATCAGATTCCTTTAAAAGGACATCATGTCTAGGGTTTTAAGTTGTTGCTGAAAGGATTAATGTCATGCTAGGGTTTAAGGTGGTTGTAAGAACTATATTATCTGAGAAGATCAAGTTGTAATTGAGAGAGAGAGAAGACTGAATTAATGCTGGAATGTATTAGCTATGAGAAATACTGGATCTAATCAAGCAGTTTGTGCTATTAGATAGATCAAACACTTGTTGATTACTCACATCTTTGACAAGTCTATAGCCCTTAACCGGGTAGGCCTCAAAGCCTTTGTAAAATCCTCTAACAAGGTGGTTCACACCTGTGAATCTAAAATCCTCTAACAAGGCAGTCTTTAATCAGACTTATCTCCTAGTAGAGATTGAGATTCCTAACAGGATCTGTTCTGGTGAAGAACATTGTAATACCTTAACCGGTGTAGTGTCCTAAAATTGCGACACTTGCAATTTTGACTGCATTTGGGTCTTCACGATGGTGATGCAACACAGAACCTGAATGGAGACCCCAAAACTTATTCATGACATCAAAAACTGCATTTTTCAGCACCCTGGCCTAATCCTCCTTGCAGCCTACTGCCCCTGGAGGTGGGACCATGGCGCCCAGCGCCCTGGTCCCTGGCCCTATTTTGGGCCCGGTCTCTTATGGGGCTTCGGGTCTTTAAGTTTGCAAATTGGAAAATAATATTTCCTGGTCGGCCTAAGGTCGGGAAAATCAGTCTATCAGCCCTAATTGACAAGTATAAAAACTGCATTTCCTCTCCCATTTTGGAAGATGGAAAAAAAAAGGCGGAAACGATATTCAAGCATTCAAGCATTCCTTCAAGCAATTGATCATTCTAAGTCTCCATTCAAGGCTAAGTGTTGCATTCAAGACAAGGATTCAACCATTCAAGAGGAGATCACATACAACATACAACATACTACATACATTACACCTTCGCATGTAAGAATACAAACATTCTTACAACAAGGTATCAGTACTTGTTTACATTACAAATATTTACATTTATAGCATTCTCATTTCTTGGTTAATTCCAAAACTGGGGTTTGACCTAAAGGAAAACCCCTCATCCCTAACCCCCCAATCGTCCTCTCTTTTCTGTGTGTAGGTTGCAGGTACACGACTGTAATTGAAGATCTGGAATCCTTGTGCAGAGACGAACAGATCCACCTTCATTTCGCGGATTTTTCGGAGGACTGTGTGCATGCCGGGCACCATCATCCCGTCAAGTTTTTCTCAAATTCGCAGAACAGCACTGTCTCGACATTTTACTACTAATTCCAGGTCCGTAGCTTCATCCCATATCCCTATCTCTATTTATAAGCGAATCTTTCCTACTTTACATGCATTCCTAGTTCAATCTTTCTATCTACATTCTTTACAGAAGAGGGTACCCTTGCTGTCTTAACCCTTGAAACTCATTTAGAATCCAATCTTGCATTGCATCGGATTGGATCTTGTGGGTTTCAACCCCTCTTTTGAATGTAAAGTCTCCCCTAAGTGAAAACCATCAACCCTAGTGACTCCCCCTTCTCTCTCCTTGGAGTTGGGGAGGGGAGGACAACTAGGGTTCAATTTTTCCGCTTTACAACTGGTCTGACCTTAACCGGTCTGGTTTCTATTCTACAGATAGTGACTTGTGAGTTCCATCTCACCGTGTTTTTTCCTAGTTGGGTTTCCACATCAAATATCTTGTGTTATGGTTGTATTTCTTTTGTGGGTGAATGCATTATTCGCAGTTTGGTTTGCATGTGTGGTAACCGGTCTGACTATTAGACTGCTTTACCGATTTATCTTTAGACTTTGTAAGTGTTTTAGTGCATTGATTTTTGGCATACTAATTCACTCCCCCCTCTTAGTATTCATCAAAAGGGGGAGTAGTGGAGATAAAAATTCTTATTTAGAGGAGATCATTTTCTCAGGGAGGAGATCATTTGGTCAAGGGGAGCACTTCTTTTGGAAACTTTTTGGACTTCAGTTTTTGGAACAATTTTTGGATTTTTCTCATGAGTGTTGCCATCAATGCCAAAGGGCGAGATTGTTGGCATTCTACACTCTTATGAGAATAGTTGATGTTGTCATTGATGGAAACCAATTGGCAACCGATTGGCAATCATCTATCAACCCACCTGTAGTTACCGGCACCGACGATAGGCTTCTACATTCACCGACAGTGACAATAATGCATATCAACACTCAAGCCGACATGGAATAAAATTTTGTATATTGTTTTATATTGTAATTATCTTTTGTAAAATCCAACGTGGCATATTGTAAAAGAGTCATATATATGTATGAGATCTTATAGATTATTTTGATAGAGATGATATATGAGAGAGAGAGGATATAAATGATATTTTGTATAAGGTGATATAGTTGATAGTGAAGGTTTTCGTTATAGATAGAGCTTAAACTGGTACTGAACTTGGCATAGTTGATGCTGATCTGAAGCTTTACATTGTATTGGATTTTGATAATCCATTTTGTAAGTCAGTGAGACTTTTGTTTTGTAGTTGAGCAGTGAGCTCTAGGCTGGTAGCCTTCCTGCATGTGCAGGCCCCTCATTGTAAGTAATATTTATTCATTGGCTAGTGAGTGAATATTGTGGGTCACAAATCCCACCAAGGTTTTTCCCACACTGGGTTTCCTCATTAAATATCTTGTGTTATGGTGTGTTCTCTATGTTGTCTTTGTTATTCTTATTTGCTGCATGAATTCTTATTTACCGATACACCATTTTGGGATACAAAGTTCTTAATAAGTTTAAAGATTCTGCTAACTGGTTAGACACTGATTCAGCCCCCCCCCCCTCTAAGTGTCTTTGGTACTATCATTGATTCTAACAACAACAAATTCTTCCAGGACTCCACAATATTTGGAATAAAAAGTTGCTCTAATACCACTTAGTGCAATCACGACACGAGTATGTCCTCAAAGAGAACAGTCTAGATTGTGCAACAAATGAAACACCACACAAATAGCTCAACATGATGGAGGCGATGTATAATTTGAATTACATTATATCAAGAATTCAATTACAACTGGCCAAAAACATGCAGGCTTGCAAGATTCAGGACATAGGCCTAAACACAACATGCTCAAAATACAGGATCCGAGCTCAAGAAAAATGATAGCCAACTCCATACCTCCTAATCCTCTAATTATTATTTTCTATCTAAAGATTTGTCTTCCATATGCTTGTTTACATTTATTTATATGATATTCATGGCTCTAGGATGATTTGTGTCGGCCCAAGATGTAAACAATTACCAATGAAGAAGGTGTAATGTGAAAAATAGCTAGGTTGGCCTCCACCAAGAGAATTCCTTTGAAAACAACATAGAATGAAGTGCGGACCCAAGGGAAGGTTGGACACAAGCCAAGTTATGTTAGAAGCAATGAAATTAAGCTCCACAAGCTATGGAAAAGATCTGCAAGATTTTCCATTAGAAAATAGGTCCAAGCGGTTCCAATGCTCTGAGATAGAAAACTATCCTTGATTTTGGAAGTGATAACTTGCCAGAAAAAGATCCAAACATCTTGTGGAATTAAGATAAGGTATATGAACATGCCACAATAAAAATCTAGCTCCACATGGTCTGGTGTACAAATGAAAATAAATGCAAAAAGAAAGACTGAAACTACAAAATAGAAAGCAAGACAGAAAGAAAATGTTTTTGGTTGATGAAAGATTGCCAACAACTAGGGATGCTCCTACATCAACAACTAAATTAAAGTATCACTATGAGAACTTAAGCTCAAAAATCATAAATCTAGATAAAAACCCACTTAAGTTTAGCTTAAGTGAAAATTTAATTAAAGGACCTAATTAAATAAATAATTAGATAAAGTGTCCTAATTACTTTGACACCTCCCTCAAGATTAACTTAGGGATAAGCATAAAATCTAATATGAATGCATGCAAGAACTAGTGTCAAAAACAAATAACTAATTAGGTGCTCATGTATGAACCAATGCAACTATCACAACTAGGAAAAGGAGAAAAACCTAGTGGGAGAAAACTCCTCTCTAAAAGAGAGCAAATACATTAAATGCACTAGTGAAAGAAGGAAATAAAAAGGACTTAATGTGATCCCCCAAGGGCTACTTCTATTAAAATAGTACAATGAATTTCCCCCCTATAACAAAGAAAATGAGGATAGGAATCCCCCCAATAAAGGAGTATCTCTTGTGATAATGATGAAGGAATGAAGACAAAAAAAACAATAAACCACCTAAAAACAACATTTATCCCCTTATGAACAAACAAATCCACTAGAGAAATGAAATGTCACTCCCATAAACAAGATGTAGAAATCAAAATCCAAATATTGTATGCCTCTGGGAACTACTTAAATGTTGATGTGTCCATGAAAGATGATGATGCCACAAACCAATGAAGTACATGCCCAATCAATATAGGAGGTGATAAATCAAGACTCTACAAAAAATAATGAAGAACAAGCTCCATGGGCAATGAATATGGGCTTAAAGCGCTGATGAGGCTATCAAAAAAGAGGAGATAAATGTCCTCAAAATAGTCCAAATCTATAGTATGAGACTCCAAAAATAATGATGATATATTTGTAAGATACAAATCCCAATTAGCCATATCTGGAAGAACAATGTCCTATTGTATTAAATCAATGGGGGCCATGCATGCACCAATCCAAAATTCATTAGGAACAATAGAAGATGAAGAAGATTGAGATGCAATTTCAATGTGAGGAGTAGGAACATGAATATAGGCCTCTGATCCATTAGAACATGCAAGACTTGTGATATGCTTAAGCTCCTTTGAAGTATCATTATTAAAGGGTATGAAATCTTCATGTGTAAGGGGAAGAAGACAATTTTCTACATGATCCTCTAGGAATGGATAGATATCAGGGTCTCTATGCATTTCCCAAAGTCTAATCCAAAGTGTGCAAGGACACTAAAGGTCCGATATAGCACACCTAGTCTCATAATCAACCAGAACAAGTTGATCCTACCACATGTTCTATGCTATTACCCCAAATTGATCTACCTCCTAGAGTGACTAGCTCAAGTATGAGTCCATACACATAAGGAAAAATGTTTACCCACCTGAGATGTGTCAGGATGCCATGTTGCCAAGACTCATTCATAATTGCCCTTTGCTAGTTTGATAACACAAAAAAGAATAGAAAAACACATGATACCTCAAATTAAATAAGTAGATCCCAAACACCTCAACACATGCTAGGAAGATAAAATATAACCCTCTCCAACAAATAGATCCATCCTAAGTGCTAAAACATCCAAGTAATTGAATAGATAGTGGAGAAAAAAATATATAAATAAAATATATGTTGTCACAAAAGCTTGTACCCTTGCTGGAACCCTAGACTCAGCTAAACTGTGACACATGGGACTACTTTCAAGTTGTGGGTACCCTATATCAAAAGTAGACCTCCAGAGAGGGCTAGTTCCCTTTGAAACTCTCTAAAACTGTTGAATTTTGACAAGCTAAATGGAAGAAAAGATTCTTTGAAACATAAGCCTACACCTAACTTGCGATGATGCACCAATATTTGTTTTTTAAAATGACTTTTGATGATTACAAGTGACAAACAAAGGAACCAATTATTTTCACAATTCATCTGTACCTATGACAATCATAAACATTTCATATGGAGGCCTGTTTGCATGAAAGATGATGTGAATCATACAATTATACTAGTTGGAACAAAATATTGACACAACATACAACTTGATTTAATCAAAGGATTACTTGCCAAAACATTGTATAGATGTATATAATAATAAAGGATTTTGTGAGCAATCACACTGAATAATCAATATAACATGCATGAAAAATGAAAATACAAGAAATGTGAGTAGGAACAATAGTATCTTTCATTGATTTTTCAGAAGAATTTGATAACAATGCATAAAATCATGATAAAACTTAAAAGGTTTGAGTTACAAGATTAATAGTTCAGTTGTACACACAAAGAAGAAAGCTAGAACTGAACTTCAAAGGAATGAAGTTGCCTTTATAGCTCAAACATAACTCTAGTAGGACATTAGGATCAAAAATCCTAACCGACTAGGATAATATTACAGAGAGAGACCAAGATTCTGAATCAGATGGAAGATCTAATGTTGCTTGCTGGAGCAAATCCCTAGACAAAAAACATTGCTGCAGTCAAAGAGGGCATGAAATCCCTGAAATTTTGGCAATACTACAACTGGGATGGTGTCCCAAGTCTTCTATTAGATTGAAAAAGGTATCATCAAGAAATAAGTAGGCATAGAAGACCTCAAGAAACTTCTGTAGAGTCAAAAAGATTAATGACAATCGTCTCACAACTCCTGGGAGTGGTTGGGAAACCAATCCTATTAGAGTCGGGTCACTCACCAGGTCAGAAACTTATTTTTGACCATTAAGTTGGCAACCACCATGTGCACCCATTTGAATTTAAATGATCACTCCCAAGTTTGAATTCTGGCTATTGGATCCTCTTCTCACACACCATTGAATGATTGAGATGTGCCTAGAAGATCCCCTTATGACCCTCAATGATTAAAATAAACCACAACCTTTGATCTTACCCTCAAGTGAAATCAGATGACTAATGTTTGTTTGTGAAATTTGTAGGCCCCACCAATTGAGTCAAACCCCTCATCATAGGATTGAAACCTAGGCCAAAATGGCTACAAAGAAGCTATGATGATGGGACTTAACATTCCCTTTAACCATTAGCTGCCATCATAACATCACAGGTTAAAATATCACTTTCTCTTGACCATTGCAATGATGCATCTAACTTCCAATGGTAACCCCTTATGGTTCAATCGTAGTGTTGCAAGGTTAACAAATGGTTGACCTTGATGACTGTGAACATGCAATCAGACAACTAGTGGTAACCACTAATCCCATCACAACATCACAAACTAGAACAACCCTTTCTCTTGACTGTTGCGAACCCTGTGTCTAACAACTCTCAATAACCACCATAATCCATGGTAGCATTGCAAGGTTAACATGTAGTTCACCTTGACTTTTGTGAACCCATGATCAAACATCTCTTGGTAACTTCCAATGGTTCATCAGAACAACGCAAGGTTATCAAGTGGTTAACTCTGGTGACTGCAAACCATGTGATCAATGTAACAATTAAGTTTTAAGCCTTGTGCCTATCAGTAGTGGGTAAAATGAGGTTGGTTCTAGGATGAATAAGGGACACTCTATCTAGTTGATTTAAGTGAAATGACTGCATGTCGGTCAACAACAAAAGAGAAAAAGGCTGAAAAAATGACTAAGGAAAAAAATGCCTTGAGGGTTTAGGGTTTAGGCCTTGGAGAAGTATGTATGGTTTAGCCATTAGGTTATCAAGAATTGATTATCTGAATGACTTAGTTTGACAAAGAAAATGTTAACATTTATGGTGACTCAAAGGGGGTGGAAAGCCTTCTTGGCATATTGATCAATAGCCTGGGGAAGTCCATTGGGCATAGAGTCAAAAATAGGTCTCCGACAAGATGAAGCCTCCTGCGTAACCTACAAAAATAAAAATGCTTCTATTCTAGGGGAGAATAGCCTATGCTTGTGCACTCTTTGGAAAACAAAAAAGAACTTAAATTAATTATGTACATTGTTTCTCACCAAAGGAAAAACAAATCTATTAACTAACTTATCAAAATAACCGCCTTTCCAAACTATCTTTTGATGCTTCTTATGCTTGAAGCCAATGAGCGAGAAAAAGAAAAATGATAGGCATCCAATAGACTATTTGAATGCCTCTCAAAACCTAAGAACAAATAATCTCACCCATGTCTGAACATTGCTCTCCTAAGATAGATGGGTGAAGTGGACTTGTTCTCTTTGATGCTCAACTTCATGCTCAAAGGTAAACATGACTAGGGGAAACTTGTAGGTCTGAGCTAGATGCATTATTAGGCATCCCCTTGAAGAAATCCAATTCAGGTCATCATTGTTGGCCTCCATTTTTTGGACTACTTCCTTAATGTTATGGTGATTAAGAATGTCCACCTAATTTGTTGTTGATATGGTGACAAAATAGGCACCTTTGAGATATGCCTTTGTACATCATGATTTATTGCCTCTACCTCCAACTCATGGTGTTGAACACTAGATGTCACTGAGAGGGGGGGTGAATCAATGATTTCCAATCTTAGCCATTTTCTAACCTATGTGTATAAACCGGTTAATAGATCTAACATAAAGAAGACATACCAGTTAGAAGGGAAACTAACACAAATACAATCACACATAATAGGGATATCGAATAACACCAAATGTACAAGGAAAACCCAAGATGGGAAAAACCTCGATGAGAAGTGCTGCTAGAGACTACTACTCCAATCCAGCCTCATAATGAAACACTTTGGTTACAAAATCTAGGGAACCAACCCAAGGAGTACCACTCCTACTTTAGGTTACCAACCCGAGGAGCACCAACCCCTGCATCGAGCTCCAACTCAGTGATTACAAAATCATATAATAAATACAAAAGTCATCTTTTTGTTACAAAAGAACTTTCTAACTCTCATGTATGTCTCTTCACCGGTTCTTTTCTCTATAGATCTCTATCGGTTCTCTACTCATCTTCTATCTATTGCAACCTTATCTCTTGCTATAACTTACTCTCTTCTTCATCTCACTCTCTATTGTACCCTTACCAGTTCAGCCTCTTCCCCTTCTCTATCGATTCTACTCACTGCACACCACCGGTTCTCAACTTGCCGGTTACTTTAGTTGTAGGATTAACTCTGTACTTATCTTCTTTATTTTTTCTATGCAGGATCACTCTTCTCTTGTTCCTCCATTGGTTACTTCACTTGCTCACAAGTTCACACCATTGTCAAGCTCAATGATAGTCTGTCAGTTACTTTACCCCCGCCAGTTACACTCTTCTCACTAGTTCTCTCTTGAGCACACATTCACCATGATATTAAACTAACTTCACTAATTGGTTGACTCTTTGCTACTCTTTCAGTCTCTATCCTTCATCACCTAACCTGTAGCATCATCAATCCCTTCTGTCATGAGTCGACATATTTATGCTTGAGTTTTCCTGCCATGACTGACATTCAAACTTCTGGCTCACTAGGGTTTCTTCATTGACGACAAATCAAATACAATCAAATCTCCATCTAGAGATCGATCACCTATAATTGATCAAACAAACTCCACCAATCCTATTGCATTCATAACATGTTTGCCTTATTTGGCAAACATGACACCTTTTTTGATTTGCACTTATCAAACACATGAAGCGATCATGCAGATAGCTTCACCTACCCTTATTAGCACCTAGACACTCGACCTCAATCATGAAGTCATCAAATCAGATCTTTGTCCTTTGATTAGTCTTGAGCCACACTCTTCTGCTCTTCGACCTGTGAAACATGCTATCAAAATTAATGTTGACCAGTCACCACCTACCTCACCGACAACACTTTCACTGACTTGTGCATGCATGCCACTTCACCTCCACGTGGCCCCTTTGTCAACATCCACCTTTGCTAAGTCTTCTATATCAGTCTGGATAGGATCACTGACTAGCCACACAACTGAGTTCATCTACCAGTTCATAGACCCTTTTGGTTATACCCTAACCAGTCTTCCTTTAACCTTGCACTTTGCTTCTCTTCCAATGGAGCATCTAAACTGGTCAGCACCCATGCCAACCTACCTCATGAACATCTTCATCAAATGGGAGACTTTTGAATCTACACTTTGTCAACATTACCAGTGGACATACTTACTGGTAAACACCTTGATGACACCATGTCATCAACCTTCAATTTCCTCCATCTTTTTGCATCTATGGTAACACCTTTCTTCACCACTGGACTGGTTTTGCTATTAACACGTTGGTCAAAGTGACAACCATATCCTTCAATCTTTGTACCAACAACTCAACATGTCTACCTGGCTGATCTGGTGCATATCTCTAATATCATGAACCTAAGGCAACTTAGAGTTTCACCAGTTGATCTGGTGTGAGCCTTCAAACACTTGCCTTTAACTCTTTTATCTTATCTCCTAGAACTATGATGCATTCCATGCATAATAGGAGATAGGCTTCACTTACTGGTGGGAGTGGATCTTTGTCATCTACATCCTGCAATGCAACAATGTGGCTTCCCTATTTGAGAAACATATCTTCAATCAGACACATGTGAATCAATTAGGTACATTTACTATCAGTCATCTCTGCAAGTGGTGACTACAACTTTTACCAGTGGGAGTCCTCCTGTTTCACATCCACATAGCATACCGATGGCTTGCACATACTTCTCCTCCAGTGTTGATGTGATTTAGTTAACATTCCCCCTCCATCATAATAACCATCCAACATCCTGCTCTCTTGTTGGTTGGAAACTATGCACTGCTAACATGTCACTTATAGGTTTGCAATCCTTATATCTTCAACACAAGTCAACACTAACTTATGTACCGATGACTCCAATGTCCATGATACTAGATGACCTCAAAGACATCACATCTTGTATGTAACAATGACAATACTGCACATACATCTCCCATACTAGTTGCCATCCTATACCATTCGACATCAATGACAACACAATGCCAACACATGGTTCTCAATAGTTAATTCATTGGAGGGTATCTTCTTAGTATCTAAATTTGAACAAACAATCTCTAGGTCATCCCAAAAATAGTACTCCTCTAGCTCCTCTTCACTCTTCAACACACAAGAACTGGCCTCGGCCTTGTTGCAATTCCCCTAAAGGTCTCTTAAATTTGAAACAAGGGAATACCAAGGATTGTTCATGACACCATCATCTTCATGATCCTCTTCCACCTCCATCTCGAGCTCATGCACATGGTCCCTATGATCACCAACATCACCCTGCTACTCCAAGACCACCATTGATGTGGGAAAAGAAATTTCCCTCTTTTCTTGTTTAATGAAGGAAGATGATCAAAAGAGAGGACCAAGTCCTCTTCTTCACTATTAATTTTTTCCTGTCTGATGGTTTGTTGCTGCAACTAGTCATTTTCAATATCCTCCTGAAACAAATTTGTCTCCCCTTCCTTTGGAGAATGTGAAGGCCCACCAATGTCACATTTAAACTCCTCTAAATGGGGTTGACAACCATCTACCCTCCATACCATAGGTCCAGATTTAAAGAGGTGGATAGCATCAGGGAAAGGCCCATATGACAGGGAATTTTTCTTAGGGTACCAAGGGGATTGAATAGTGGGTGTACTGCCTCTAAAGCTCAAGATCCTAAATTTAGGGATCTCTTGAATAGGCCTCTCAATAGGCTTCTCTTGAAATGAAGGAGGGTTCCTAAAACTTGGAATCTCAAATTTAGAAAATTCAGGAGACCCACCTTGTGTAAAGCTTGGAAATTTATGCTCATGAACCTCCTCCACAAGCTGATTTAGAAGATGAGGTGGGGGAAGAGACTCTATCCTTTGCACTTGAGAAAACAAGAGCCTCATCTACTCCTCTTTGTTATCCACCTACCTTGTGAGGTTCTCTTCATTTTTTCTCCTTTGTGCCTCCAAATCCTACTCGTGAAGATAAGCCTGATATGCTATCTCCACCTACTACAAATCAAACTCTTGTTACTTCTTGATCTCATTTAGCTGCTTGGTGTAATAAAGCAACATTCTTTTCATCTCTACAATTAAATCCCTTTCATCACTTTGGGGTTGGTTAGGTTTCCAAGAATTTTGAACCGAGGTGAGTGAGAGGTAAGCATTAGGAAAATACCCACCTACTATTTAAGTGAAGTCATTTGCGTTGAACTAGGAGTAATCCTATTTTGGTCTGGTTGGTAAGATGGAGAATAATAGCTTGAATTCTCATAAAAAGGGGGTGAATAGAAATTACACCAATGATGTAATGCCCCGCCAGGAAACCCCTAAAGGGTTTAAGTTAAAAACACTCAAATAGAGTGTAAATTTTTTTTTTTTTATAACAATTAAGAGCGTTAATGAAAAGGGTCACAATATTAAGATAGATTGAAGTGATCTCAAGTTATCTCTATCTAGATAACACAGCGGAAGGCTAAAACGATCCTAAGGAGTTTCCCAACGCGATTACACAACTTTACACCTAACTCAACTTGCTTCATTAGATCCTTTAAACTGGATATCTTTATTACGGGATAATGCATAGATCTTAATTACAAATGTGTTCAATGGTTTGAAAACTTATGACCTTAGGGAACGTTCAATTACTTTGGTTGGTGAGGAGGCCATCAGGAGGTTAATTATTCAATGCACTTTAATTCATAGTTTCCTTAGGAGGTCTCCAATAGGTTCAGCGTTTTAAACATAACAAATTTCATTCATTAGAGTTTTAAAATAACCATCCACACTTGACATCATCCTTTAATGCTGTAAATGTGCTTAATGAGATACGATCGTTTAGGATTAACCTACGATTAGTAAGGCGAGGTTTCCATCATTTGATTTTAAAGTATTCACTCACATTTGATATATAGTTTTTTTTTTTAAATATTAAAAGGTATGGTTAATAGGAAGAATTCGTTCCTTAAGGATTATCTACTATTAATAGAGTGAGGCCCCTTTATTCGATTTCATGCGTAGCCAACTAATGAGTTGCAGCTCTTAAATGAAAGATAAAATGTGAGTAGCCATAGGAGTCATTTGAAGTTTTAAAATAATGCTACTAGATTGGCTAGAATCATTACGTTGAAAATGTATCGAGCCACAAGAGTTCATCCTTTACCTTTAAGATGTAGTTAGCTAGATAATATCTTACATTTCAAGATTAGAGTATAAGTTCCTACAGATGCTCTTTCATTGGGATTGAATTACAATTATCTTGTTGCAAATCACTCTTTTTATTGTTAAATGAATATAAGGTGAGAGAGATTCTTTTATTAGGTTTAATGTATCAACAACTAATTGAATCCCTTCTTTTTCAGTTCATCTTTAACAATCATAAAGAAATTCATTTGTTGGGGTTATAATTAGGATGGACTAGTTGAGTTTCACCAATTGTCAAGTTAAATTTCGGTAAGGTTGATTTGTTAAGATTAAACGTAATTGACCAAACAACTATATCCAATATAATGAAACATAATTGACATGGCGTGATTCATTTACTAAGGTAAGCAAGGAGATAATTATATGATGTTCATTCTTTAGTTTTAAATCTAGGAATTATGACATGAATTTTAACTTTATTTCTTTTTTTTTTTTTACATTAATTCCATTGATATACTTAATATCAAGTTAATCCAATAAAGTAATTCTAATTAAATTTCTTCCACTATTACATTTTAAATTAACATTACCAATATACTCTTTTTTTTCCACACTTTAATTTCAATATTTAAATACCATGCCATATTCTTAATTCACAACGTTTTATGAACTTAATTAACTACGTTTATCCATATGAAAAATGTTATACATTTAAATTTGAATTCATTTAATTTACACTTTACACTATGCAAGAATACAACCATTCAAGATAATTTAAATCATAAAACAAAGTACGCTATAAACATCGCATGACACAGAATATGATCTCGGAGTTCACCCCGGATGGGCTACATCTCTGGGTCTGCTCAACTGCAAGACCCCCTTTTGGTATTATATTGTTAGGAATACATAGTTTATAAATATTTTACATCTTGCCACTTAGGTGAACACATACACTAGTCAACATCTGCTTTGATTGATTATTACATAGTGATCCCCTTTTGAAAACGGGTCAAATAGAATCATAACAAATACAAGAAACAAACAATTCTGGATTCTTTTTTGAACGGTATCCTAATTAGGGCTTGACCCACTCATGACCAATCCCTATCATATCAAGTCTTCCTTTACAACCAAATTCAATAATAGAAATTTAATTCATCCTAGGCACAATCCGGTAGAGATATTCGTTTCCCATATTGCTCTAACTATTAGTGTCGATCCATTGGTAGACTTGCAAGGTTAGCTTTTATTCTAAACTCATATTAATTTGCCCTTACTATTTATTCCATGTTATTAATGAGTAGTACCCCGCGTATGATATAATCAATATGAAGTTAATTAACTTGTTCATTAGTATAGATTTTCTAAATGATAGATCTCTAAAATCCAATTATACTATTTAGCGATCTGAGATGAGATATTAAAACAACCATAAAAGAACTGAATTTAGAATTAAATAATATGAAGGACTAAGTTTAATTTTCCTTATATTAACTCTAAATTCTCTTATCATTCCGACTCTTCTTTACTTTTACATATTGGACACAACTTCATGCTTAACATACCCTCGCACATATATATATATATATATATATAACGCTGTTTTGCAATTAAAGAAATAAATAAACTAATTTAAATACGATAATCCTACCCACATTTTACTGCAAGAGTCTCTTTTTTGTTTAATATATACCAAAACAATTTTAAACTTAAAATAATTTAAAACACACAAAAAAAAACTTAAAAAATCTCGCTCACGCGAAGGGCGCTGCCCTCACGGTACCCGCAGGGTTTTACCCTGCGAGCCACCGTGGACGCAGGGTTACCCTGCGGACACCGTGGTCGCAGGAACCCTGCGGCCCACGGTGGACACAGGGGAACACCCTGCGGCCCACGGCGGACGCAGGGGGAAACCCTGCATGCCATTGTGCACGGGAAGGGAAGTGGGGAAGGGGGCGGCGGCAGCGGCGGGAGCCGAGCTTCGGCTCCTCCGCCCGCCAAACCCTAGCCCCCAAAAAAAAAAATTCTTTCTCCCCTTTTTTTTTGATATTCTTTATTTTGTGTTCTCTCTATTTTTTTTTTTATAGATTTGTTTGAAAATCACAGTTTGAACTAAACATCTCTTTTTTTTTGAAAGAACACTAAAGAAAACTCACACACAGTTCACAGCCATTGCTTGGTTTTCCTATTTTTTTTTTTTTATATATTTCCAGCACGTATAAGCAAGGATTGGGGAAGGTTTTCTCCCTACTAAATGTCCAAGTAGCCATGTCAAAGCTTGGATTCAAGAACAACAAGCTCCCAAAACTGAATCTAAAACTATTCTTCAAGAAGCTTCATGGTTTTCTTTTAAAACAAAACATTTCTTTCCTTTCTTTTCTCAACATCTCATGGAGATCAAAACAATAAACAAACGGGTAGATAAAATCCTACCTCCAAATGCATTCCGGGAAGGGATTTCTGTTACAAAGAGCTCCACCTGCAACTCCCATGCAAATCTCCCTTTTTTTTTTTTTTTCCCAAAAAAGCTCCCCAGCCCAAAGAACCCCCAAAAATGACTCCAAAACTAGGTTAAAAGTGAAACCCTAATTTTGCCCTAATTTTAAATTTCGAAATTAGGCATTTATTTTTGAAATAAAATGAATGAAAATGAAATGGAAGTCATTCATTTACCTTATTTAATACATCTCATTTGTTTTCCTTATTAAAATTATAATGCTTCTATTTCTTTTAAAATTTTTAATTTCTCAATAACGATTTGGGCCTACATTTACACTTTGGAACTATTTACCGGGTAGGGCGTTTTGATTAAATTTTAAATTTTCTAAAAGAAATCAACTTTTATACTATATCGACTTAACAAGTAAAATGGAGCTAATTTCTTTTAAATAATAAATTTTACCCTTTTCTTCCAAAATGCGAAAATGAGTAATTTATTTCTATCCCCCAAACGACTTTAAAAATTTTCCTTTCTAAAATGCATAATTTATTAAAATCGTCGTTATTAAAATTAACTATTAAATTAACTCGCTACAACAAAATAAAGCGACATTTTAAAATAAATGACCGATCTAATGCAAGAGTCTTATCTATTCTAATTTCCCAACTACATATGCGTAAATGTTTCAACTGGTGTAAATGAGCACGCTAATCCCCAGTTAAACACCTTAAGCTTGTTACAATAACAATTTAAAGCAATCTCTTAAATTAATGATTAATCATATAGGAGAAGCTACCCATTTAAATTTCTAAATTTCTAATGCGCTCGTCTACTCATAAATTTAAATTTAATACTTAGGATCACAAACCTCACTTACCTCGCGCATGGCATGCAAATCGAGGAAGTCCTCCAAATCACTCGACACGCATCCCATTGAAGAGCAAGCCCATGAATCCACACACGATGCTCACCTAACCATGGCTAAGGCAAGACGAGAGTTATATGACCACTAAATCCGAATTCAAAAGATGAACGAGCATACTCAACCTTGCAAATTCCAAAGGAGATGAACCTTGCCCTAAGCGGTGTTGTGCCTGCAATCTCCTGCACCCATGAATTCATACAAGCATGCATATACATATACATATTCAATGAAGACGTTAGCTCAAGATTTATCTCAAGGGTTAGGAAACAATTACATTTACACGAAAATCGATGCAAAAGCACAATAATAAGTGTGCACAGTTTATTTATATTATCTAAACTATACACTGCATATTGGTTAATCTACCATTCAAGAATGCCACATAGGAAGTCAATCAAGGTTAAATGGGTTTTAAAAGTCCAACTAGGGTATGGGCATTACATTCTCCCCCCCTAGGTTCCGACTTACTCCTGGAAGTCACAAAGTTAAACGGAAGTCCTGCAACACTTATTTGTCCTTAAACTCAATTAACAATTATCAATTTGCACAAACAACTATTTTTTTTTTTTCAACAATTTAAAACATTATTCACCAATAAAAATGCATCTAACATCATTCACACCTTCAAACATTCTATAATCTACACTCAATCATAGCAAGGATACGAGGCTTTTCCCTTTTTATTTCACCAAATTTAAAGTAATTAAAATATATAAGCACAGTTACCATACTCATTTATCAAACTTGACAAGAAAACATGCTCTCAAGGTCAATTTCTTTCACCAAATTGTCTCTTTCACAATATTTTATCACATAAAACTAGCCTCAATAGAACAATTTCTACGACCAAGTTAACTTCTCAACAAATAAGAACAACGTAAGAACTCAATTGTTTACACCTTTCAGACATACAAGAACTTTTCCAATGACTATGCCCCATAACATAGTGACAAGTTAATACCATCTATCCATGATCACACATAATATCCATCCACAAGACTGGTTTGCACAACACAATAGGCCACATGTGAGCATGTCTGATGCTCGGTCAAAGGTAACATATATGATCCACATCTCTATGTCTGCTCTTAGAATAAATACATGATCAACAAATGTCCAACATCTCACTCAAGGGCTTGATGGTGCTAGGGTACACCATAGCGGTGCCACCTTCCATACAAGTCCCTCGTGAATATCCCTTGTTGTGTAAGGTGTTTAGCCTCCAAGAGATAGTCACCACTCATAGGTAGGTAGTGGATCTTAGTTGTTTTCACAGCCTCACATACCTCCATCCTCAAGGTTCCTTGCGTCTACTTCCTCGTATACACTCATCCAAGCCCGTCTCCTACGTTCTTGGAGAGGAATTCACATTACGACACAAGACCAGCATACGAAAACCACAAGGATAAACCGGTTTAGCCACCAAAGTACAAAAGATTAAAGATAATATTTGTCAATTCCAACAATAAAACAAGAAAATAATTTCCGGATTTGCAACATCAAAGCAAGTAAGATCAAGATCGCAAGATCGTGGCTAAACTGTCAAGGTCAAAGTAAAATAATTTGCTGGCCCACAAGAAAATAATTAAATAAATAAATAAAGGAAATTTATAAGTGCACATTACATCACTATGTGACTAGTAGCTAGCCACCAACGAGGAAGGAAGGAACAATCGTCTAGCTATCCTAGTAGCTCATCATGTGGTGTGACCAAGTCACACATCCACATGGCATGGCAGTGTGCACCTCGGCATCACCCCGCATCACGTCGTCACGTGGCATGGCTCTACCCTATACCTATTGGTAGGCCGCATGGCGATGTCTACTACATCCCGCATCATGTCTCAGCACGGCATGGCAATACTCCAAGCAGACAAAGCACGCAATGGACGTATCCCGCATGGCAGTGTACCCCGCGGATAAGGCATGCGCTGGTCACACTCCGCATAGCGATGTTCCTCTTAGGATACTCGCCGTAAGCCAGAGGTATACATGGCTAAGGTCTACCCATAAGTCTACCAGTGCTAGCCTGTTGGTAACTTATGTAGAACAATAACACGCCTCTCATGAAGACAAGGCAACAAATGCTTCAATGGAATCCAACAATATGCTCAAAAACTATCATCTATATGCTCAAGATAAAGGATAGGAATAGGCTGGCACATATGAACCTCGTAATTTGGTTCATCACAAGGGGAAGTATTGATTACACCTATGTTATAGTTTCGTTACAAAACCATGCTTTTCCTCGAAATAGGGAAGCTAAAGTCGCTTCGCGTCGACATTACTCGTACGCTGTTCATACTATTTCAAGGAACGGTGACTTCTACTACTACCCCTTCACATACTGACTTATCAACAACCCGTGGGTTGGCACTCAGTAAGGGAAACAAACAAGCAACATCACATAGATAGGTATGGCTTCCCATACTCATAAACAAACACATTCCCCATGGTTGATTACTTCACCATCCCATGGGCACACAAAGCAAGTACGGGTTTTCTCACAACACACACAGAATAGCACTATTACTGGTTTAGTCACATTTATGGGGAGTACTTTACATTATGCTAACACATACTTAAGGGAAGTTTTAATTATGATTTACACATGAATCACCAAACAAGGTTTACTCTAGATCCACGTTCTGAAATTTGCAACAATTCAAATTTACACAACGAGATAACATCATGCTAATATATTTCTCAATCTTCCCTAAGCATTTTCATTCACATTATTAACTATGTAATTTGCCCCCTTTTTTTTTTTCAAGATGCAAAAATGTTCCCCTTTCAATTAGAAGCCCAAAGCAACATAAAATTTCATATGCATTATAAGAATTTCTTTAAATCACTGCATTCCAAATAATGTTTCAAAAACAACGATTCCTATATTTTAGACAAGAGGAGGAAGAGAGTTCGAAAATCAACTAATCCCTATGAATACACAAGGATTTCAAAATCACACCATATGCTCGGATATAAGTTTATCATTTGAGTGCACGGTTTTCATTTTGCTATCTTTTAGGAAAGTGCCAAAACATCCTAACATGACATTTCTAATCTTTATTGTTGCACTATAATGTTCTAGTTTTCCCGACAAGAATGCAAAACAACTAATTTTCTTTTGTAATACAAGTCTTCTAAAGCACAATCACTATTCGTAATACGTTACAATACAATAATACCTCAATTTTAACATTGAAACTTCATAATATGATAAGGAGGTAAATAAAGAGCTATCTACTAGATTTTACACATTTAGTGCATACAATTCCACAAGTCTTTTATTTACTCCTTTCGAAACATAATAAGGCAATTATCTAATTCCAAAACAAGTTAAATGGTGCGTCATTTAATAGGTCCTAATCACACTAATTGAATAAGCACATAAAACAATCTTTTGAGAAGCACATCAATTTACTCTTGAAGCTACTACAGTATGTCCTCTTTTGGTTTTCCTTTCACATCAATCAATTTGCACAAAATCAACTATATGCATATTAAAGCACCTTACTTGAGATGAAATTTATTTATATTACTCCTACCAAGCACATGGAGAACCCTTTAATGCAACCATATAATTTTCTATCTTTAACCAAAAATTAACCCCTAAATCAATCCTTTTCACAATCTAAAGCACAAAAACGTTATGAAGCTCACACAAGGCTCAAGAAATATCATCCTTTCTCTTGCAATTAGAAAACTTAAATAAAAGATAACTATACATATCAATTCCTGTTAATTTACTTAGAGAGAGAAGAGGAAGAGTCATATTCACTCAATTTTCTACAAAATAAGCATTAGCATTTGCCATACTAGTCTTTCAAGTGGACAACCATTAAAATAGATCAAAACCATAAACAAGCACATTTCGTACTTTTAGGTTCAAGACATTAACAACCAACTTAGATGGATTAGTCAAAAAGTAAAACAAGCAAGAACGAAGGTACATACGAATCATTTTCAAAGAAGAGAAGTCATAGACCAAGACCTCAATAGGTAGACAAAACACCCATAATTATTTCCAAAACACCCACGTCAATAAGGTGAAAACAAAGTGTGAACACACATGTTACACACAAATAGGGTTTGTTAAATCACACCCTCACATCAAGGTGGACAAGCATACAACATAAAGATAGACACGCACACAACAATTAAGAGCACAAGCGAAACCAGAGATCCCAGTGTTGCAACATGGGCTCTGATACCAAGTGTAATGCCCCGCCAGGAAACCCCTAAAGGGTTTAAGTTAAAACCACTCAAATAGAGTGTAAATTTTTTTTTTTTTATAACAATTAAGAGCGTTAATGAAAAGGGTCACAATATTAAGATAGATTGAAGTGATCTCAAGTTATCTCTATCTAGATAACACAGCGGAAGGCTAAAACGATCCTAAGGAGTTTCCCAACGCGATTACACAACTTTACACCTAACTCAACTTGCATCATTAGATCCTTTAAACTGGATATCTTTATTACGGGATAATGCATAGATCTTAATTACAAATGTGTTCAATGGTTTGACAACTTATGACCTTAGGGAACGTTCAATTACTTTGGTTGGTGAGGAGGCCATCAGGAGGTTAATTATTCAATGCACTTTAATTCATAGTTTCATTAGGAGGTCTCCAATAGGTTCAGCGTTTTAAACATAACAAAGTTCATTCATTAGAGTTTTAAAATAACCATCCACACTTGACATCATCCTTTAATGCTGTAAATGTTCTTAATGAGATACGATCGTTTAGGATTAACCTACGATTAGTAAGGCGAGGTTTCCATCATTTGATTTTAAAGTATTCACTCACATTTGATATATAGTTTTTTTTTTTAAATATTAAAAGGTATGGTTAATAGGAAGAATTCGTTCCTTAAGGATTATCTACTATTAATAGAGTGAGGCCCCTTTATTCGATTTCATGCGTAGCCAACTAATGAGTTGCAGCTCTTAAATGAAAGATAAAATGTGAGTAGCCATAGGAGTCATTTGAAGTTTTAAAATAATGCTACTAGATTGGCTAGAATCATTACGTTGAAAATGTATCGAGCCACAAGAGTTCATCCTTTACCTTTAAGATGTAGTTAGCTAGATAATATCTTACATTTCAAGATTAGAGTATAAGTTCCTACAGATGCTCCTTCATTGGGATTGAATTACAATTATCTTGTTGCAAATCACTCTTTTTATTGTTAAATGAATATAAGGTGAGAGAGATTCTTTTATTAGGTTTAATGTATCAACAACTAATTGAATCCCTTCTTTTTCAGTTCATCTTTAACAATCATAAAGAAATTCATTTGTTGGGGTTATAATTAGGATGGACTAGTTGAGTTTCACCAATTGTCAAGTTAAATTTCGGTAAGGTTGATTTGTTAAGATTAAACGTAATTGACCAAACAACTATATCCAATATAATGAAACATAATTGACATGGCGTGATTCATTTACTAAGGTAAGCAGGTAGATAATTATATGATGTTCATTCTTTAGTTTTAAATCTAGGAATTATGACATGAATTTTAACTTTATTTCTTTTTTTTTTTTACATTAATTCCATTGATATACTTAATATCAAGTTAATCCAATAAAGTAATTCTAATTAAATTTCTTCCACTATTACATTTTAAATTAACATTACCAATATACTCTTTTTTTTCCACACTTTAATTTCAATATTTAAATACCATGCCATATTCTTAATTCACAACGTTTTATGAACTTAATTAACTACGTTTATCCATATGAAAAATGTTATACATTTAAATTTGAATTCATTTAATTTACACTTTACACTATGCAAGAATACAACCATTCAAGATAATTTAAATCATAAAACAAAGTACGCTATAAACATCGCATGACACAGAATATGATCTCGGAGTTCACCCCGGATGGGCTACATCTCCGGGTCTGCTCAACTGCAAGACCCCCTTTTGGTATTATATTGTTAGGAATACATAGTTTATAAATATTTTACATCTTGCCACTTAGGTGAACACATACACTAGTCAACATCTGCTTTGATTGATTATTACATAGTGATCCCCTTTTGAAAACGGGTCAAATAGAATCATAACAAATACAAGAAACAAACAATTCTGGATTCTTTTTTGAACGGTATCCTAATTAGGGCTTGACCCACTCATGACCAATCCCTATCATATCAAGTCTTCCTTTACAACCAAATTCAATAATAGAAATTTAATTCATCCTAGGCACAATCCGGTAGAGATATTCGTTTCCCATATTGCTCTAACTATTAGTGTCGATCCATTGGTAGACTTGCAAGGTTAGCTTTTATTCTAAACTCATATTAATTCGCCCTTACTATTTATTCCATGTTATTAATGAGTAGTACCCCGCGTATGATATAATCAATATGAAGTTAATTAACTTGTTCATTAGTATAGATTTTCTAAATGATAGATCTCTAAAATCCAATTATACTATTTAGCGATCTGAGATGAGATATTAAAACAACCATAAAAGAACTGAATTTAGAATTAAATAATATGAAGGACTAAGTTTAATTTTCCTTATATTAACTCTAAATTCTCTTATCATTCCGACTCTTCTTTACTTTTACATATTGGACACAACTTCATGCTTAACATACCCTCGCACACACACACACACATATATATATATATATAACGCTGTTTTGCAATTAAAGAAATAAATAAACTAATTTAAATACGATAATCCTACCCACATTTTACTGCAAGAGTCTCTTTTTTTTTTTAATATATACCAAAACAATTTTAAACTTAAAATAATTTAAAACACACAAAAAAAACTTAAAAAATCTCGCTCACGCGAAGGGCGCTGCCCTCACGGTACCCGCAGGGTTTTACCCTGCGAGCCATCGTGGACGCAGGGTTACCCTGCGGACACCGTGGTCGCAGGAACCCTGCGGCCCACGGTGAACGCAGGGGAACACCCTGCGGCCCACGGCGGACATAGGGGGAAACCCTGCGTGCCACTGTGCACGGGAAGGGAAGTGGGGAAGGGGGCGGCGGCGACGGCGGGAGCCGAGCTTTAGCTCCTCCGCCCGCCAAACCCTAGCCCCAAAAAAAAAAAAATTCTTTCTCCCCTTTTTTTTTGATATTTTTTATTTTGTGTTCTCTCTATTTTTTTTTTTATAGATTTGTTTGAAAATCACAGTTTGAACTAAACATCTCTTTTTTTTTGAAAGAACACTAAAGAAAACTCACACACAGTTCACAGCCATTGCTTAGTTTTCCTATTTTTTTTTTTTTATATATTTCCAGCACGTATAAGCAAGGATTGGGGAAGGTTTTCTCCCTACTAAATATCCAAGTAGCCATGTCAAAGCTTGGATTCAAGAACAACAAGCTCCCAAAACTGAATCTAAAACTATTCTTCAAGAAGCTTCATGGTTTTCTTTTAAAACAAAACATTTCTTTCCTTTCTTTTCTCAACATCTCATGGAGATCAAAACAATAAACAAACGGGTAGATAAAATCCTACCTCCAAATGCATTCCGGGAAGGGATTTCTGTTACAAAGAGCTCCACCTGCAACTCCCATGCAAATCTCCCTTTTTTTTTTTTTTTCCCAAAAAAGCTCCCCAGCCCAAAGAACCCCCAAAAATGACTCCAAAACTAGGTTAAAAGTGAAACCCTAATTTTGCCCTAATTTTAAATTTCGAAATTAGGCATTTATTTTTGAAATAAAATGAATGAAAATGAAATGGAAGTCATTCATTTACCTTATTTAATACATCTCATTTGTTTTCCTTATTAAAATTATAATGCTTCTATTTCTTTTTAAATTTTTAATTTCTCAATAATGATTTGGGCCTACATTTACACTGTGGAACTATTTACCGGGTAGGGCGTTTTGATTAAATTTTAAATTTTCTAAAAGAAATCAACTTTTATACTATATCGACTTAACAAGTAAAATGGAGCTAATTTCTTTTAAATAATAAATTTTACCCTTTTCTTCCAAAATGCGAAAATGAGTAATTTATTTCTATCCCCCAAACGACTTTAAAAATTTTCCTTTCTAAAATGCATAATTTATTAAAATCGTCGTTATTAAAATTAACTATTAAATTAACTCGCTACAACAAAATAAAGCGACATTTTAAAATAAATGACCGATCTAATGCAAGAGTCTTATCTATTCTAATTTCCCAACTACATATGCGTAAATGTTTCAACTGGTGTAAATGAGCACGCTAATCCCCAGTTAAACACCTTAAGCTTGTTACAATAACAATTTAAAGCAATCTCTTAAATTAATGATTAATCATATAGGAGAAGCTACCCATTTAAATTTCTAAATTTCTAATGCGCTCGTCTACTCATAAATTTAAATTTAATACTTAGGATCACAAACCTCACTTACCTCGCGCATGGCACGCAAATCGAGGAAGTCCTCCAAATCACTCGACACGCATCCCATTGAAGAGCAAGCCCACGAATCCACACACGATGCTCAACTAACCATGGCTAAGGCAAGACGAGAGTTATATGACCACTAAATCCGAATTCAAAAGATGAACGAGCATACTCAACCTTGCAAATTCCAAAGGAGATGAACCTTGCCCTAAGCGGTGTTGTGCCTGCAATCTCCTGCACCCATGAATTCATACAAGCATGCATATACATATACATATTCAATGAAGACGTTAGCTCAAGATTTATCTCAAGGGTTAGGAAACAATTACATTTACACGAAAATCGATGCAAAAGCACAATAATAAGTGTGCACAGTTTATTTATATTATCTAAACTATACACTGCATATTGGTTAATCTACCATTCAAGAATGCCACATAGGAAGTCAATCAAGGTTAAACGGGTTTTAAAAGTCCAACTAGGGTATGGGCATTACAAATGATAAGTACTCATGATGAAGCATCTTGTTAGGATAACCGTGTAAGGCCTTCCCCAAATCAAGCTTTGATTAACTTAGTTGACCATGTTTGACCCTATTAATAAATGCTTTATAATTCAATAGAATGGATTGTGTTAGAAAGATAGATTGGTGAGAAAAGTAATTGAACCAAGTTATAGAGTTATTGCACCTTCTCGTGTACATTTTTATGTGCTAGGAATTTAAAATCCTAAAAGATCCATTGATTGGATAATCTTGATTTAACGTATGTCAGCTATGTCTAGATTTAGAACTTATATGATTCCATGATTTGGGTAACATTGATGAATGTTGATGCTTCATTTATATACTTTATGATATAGAACTCTATATGATTCTAGAATAGGACAAATTGGAAATGATGTATGTCATTATTGGATTTGCAAGACTTTACTATGATGATAGAATTATGATGTATGTTTTATGTGTGGATCAAAATTATGAGAATTATGATAATTGCTTATGTGGATTTATTTGGATATGAGATATATTGTGTTGTTCAAATGTAACTTATATGTGAAGTGTTTGAGGTGTATTCTAATTCATGTGTTTAATATTATATGAGGTTATTGGAAATTACTAATGTGCATTTGAGTGGCGTAGGAAAAGATATCCATGTGACAATGGAAATATTATGGAGAACCAAATCTAGACCTATGTATGTTCATAAAACCAGGGTTTGTCTATTTGGAGAGACAACACCCCATTTGTGTCGTATTTTATTCGTCATAGTAAATGATGCATGTGTGTTAAATGTTATTTATTTGATTTATTTAAATCCAACAAGAGACAAGATTTCATGTGCAATTTTGTAAAAGTATTTTCTTCGTGTCACTTGACACATGTGTTGATTTATGTTTGAGTTTTTAAATTTGTCTCTTGGAGGGAATTGTTTAACTATAGATTTTTCAATTAAATTTAAAGTGATTCCATAACTGCCTTAGGTAGAGAAACTTTGGGGTAGTCAACTTAGGTTTGACTCGAAAATTAACTTCAGAGGGGTTTAAAAAGGGTTAAATGGACTCCTAGGGGTAGTTTATTAGGGTTTCCTAAAGCCCATAAGGTATACCTAAGGGTTAGGAGTAATTTTAGGCATGTTTCAACTCTCATGTGACCACTAAGACACCCTAAAAAGTGGCTTTTCTAAGTTGTACGAAAATTGAAATTAGAAGACTGGAACTAAGTTGTGAACCTTCCTTTTTGAATGAAAGTTACCTTTCCCATTTTACCTTACCTTCCTTTTCAGTTCTTAGAAACTTGTGAGAACTCTCACAAAGGGCTTCTTAAGAAAGGATTAGAAGATTGGTGGGTAATCACCCACTCTCCATTTTTGGAGACAAAAGAATTTTGAAAAGAAAAAGATAGATTTGGGATTTAGAATTTTGGCTAAGGGTAGAAAAAGAAGACTTGTGGAATTGGCAGTTTAAGGTTGGTTCTACTTTCTTGTAATGTTTTCTTATTGTATGTTGTTTTAAAGAAAAAAGTGTGTGAAAAAAGACTGGTTTTTGTGCATGTATTTCTTGGAAATTTATTTGGTGTTTTGTGCTTATGCAATGTATGTGTTTTGGGAGCAATCAAGACCTCCTACTCTTGGGAGAGAGGATGGTCTTGTGGGTGGTAGAAGTGATAGCCCTTGAGTGAGAGGCTCTCGTTATGAGAGTGATTACAAGAGATTTTATGTGACCCTTGTTGCATGGCTTGTTTATTCATTGGGGGTCGTAAGGAGGGAAATAAGGCATGAATGCCTTGGGGGCATAAGGAATGTGGGGTTGTTACACTTGATGTAATTGGTTTTCCATGAGGTGGCTATATGTTTTGGTTTGCCATGAGGTGGCTATATGTTTTACCATACTTGCAGTCTCCTCAGGGTACTTGGTCCACTACCACCCTTGAAAAGACATCACAATGTGTGGTACATCGTAGCCTTAGTTGGGAATATGATTGTGGTTGTTTTCCCTTATTTATTTGAGTTTGCATGTGTGTTACCTGTCTAGGGCTTGGTTCTCTGAGCTCAGGGGTGGCTACTAGTTAGCCTAGGCTAGAAGGTGAGCACTCCATGGTCATATTCTTGATTTTATTTGCAGGTTGTTGGAAGGAAATGATTATGGCAAGTGGAAAATTCGATGGAGTTATTTGTTGCAGAAATCTGATTGGAAATATTTTTATTATTTTGTTTTAAAAGTCCTCATTTTTAATAATGAGAGACCCATTTGTAAAATGATGATAGTGTCTTGAAATGTAATTTAAAGAAAGGAAATATGTTATTGCTATATTGCAAGAAAATGAAATGAATAAATCTGGATTTAGTTCCTAAAGTTTTTCTAAGTTTTAATATTTGTTGAATAGATAATAATTTGGAAAAGCAATAAATTTATTTTATCCCTTAAATGCATATGAGATAAATCAAGGAAATAAAGAAATGTTGTAAGGATTGCATGCATGTTGCTTTGAAAGTAAATGATTCAGTTTAAATCCTAATTGCATGGTTAAAATTTAAGGAATTCTAGATAAATAAAGTGTTGTTGAAATTTTGTTTTAATCTGTCATTTATATAGTTGTTGTTCATATCTATCAAACTTTGTTATCGTTTATTTGCTAAAATTAAACCTACAGTTAAATAGTTTATCTCTGTTTTAAATCAATTTGTTAAAAAGTTCAAAGAAAACAAAAAAAAAGAAAATTAATACATTGTTTTAAATCTGAAAATATTAAGTATTTGTTTTAAAAGTTTCAAAAAAAAAATACATATTATATATCAGCATAGAAAAAGATAGCCCTAGTTATCTTATGCATCTAATATACATACATACATACATACATACATACATACATACATACATACATACATACATATATATATATATATATATGTGCTAGGAATTTGAAATCCTAAAAGATCCATAGATTGGCTAATCTTGATTTAACGTATGTCAGTTATGTCTGGATTTAGAACTTATATGATTCCATGATTTGGATAACATTGATGAATGTTGATGCTTCATTTATATGCTTTATGATATAGAACTCTATATGATTCTAGAATAGGACAAATTGGAAATGATGTATGTCATTATTGGATTTGTAGGACTTTACTATGATGATAGAATTATGATGTATGTTTTATGTGTGGATCAAAATTATGAGAATTATGATAATTGCTTATGTGGATTTATTTGTATATGAGATATATTGAGTTGTTCAAATGTAAATTATATGCGAAGTGTTTGAGGTGTATTCTAATTCATGTGTTTAATATTATACGAGGTTATTGGAAATTAGTAATGTGCATTTGAGTGGCGCAGGTAAAGATATCCATGTGACAATGGAAATATTATGGAGAACCAAACCTAGACCTATGTATGTTTGTAAAACCAGGGTTTGTCTATTTGGAGAGACAACACCCCGTTTGTGTCGTATTTTGTTCGTAATAGTAAATGATGCATGTGTGTTAAATGTTATTTATTTGATTTATTTAAATCCAACAAAAGACAAGATTTCATGTGCAATTTTGTAAAAGTATTTTTTTGGTGTCACTTGACACGTGTTGATTTATGTTTGAGTTTTTAAATTTGTCTCTTGGAGGGAATTGTTTAACTATAGCTTTTTCAATTAAATTTAATGTGATTCCATAATTGCCTTAAGTAGAGAATCTTTGGGGTAGTCAACTTAGGTTTGACCCGAAAATTAACTTCAGAGAGGTTTAAAAAGGGTTAAATTGACTCCTAGGGGTAGTTTATTAGGGTTTCCCGAAGCCCATAAGGTATACCTAAGGGTTAGGAGTAATTTTAGGCATGTTTCAACTCTCATGTGACCACTAAGACACCATAAAAAGTGGCTTTTCTAAGTTGTACGAAAATTGAAATTAGAAGATGGGAACTAAGTTGTGAACCTTCCTTTTTGAATGAAAGTTCCCTTTCCCATTTTACCTTACCTTCCTCTTCAGTTTTTAGAAACTTGTGAGAACTCTCACAAAGAGCTTCTTAAGCAAGGATTAGAAGATTGGTGGGTAATCACCCACTCTCCATTTTTGGAGACAAAAGAATTTTGAAAAGAAAAAGATAGATTTGGGATTTAGAATTTTGGCTAAGGGTAGAAAAAGAAGACTTGTGGAATTGGGCTGCTCATCCTCAACAAAACTAGCATACCTTTGGGCAGTTTAAGGTTCGTTCTACTTTCTTTTAATGTTTTCTTATTTTATTTTGTTTTAAAGAAAAAAGCGTGTGAAAAAAGACTAGTTTTTGTGCATGTATTTCTTGGAAATTTATTTGGTGTTTTGTGCTTATGTAATGTATGTGTTTTGGGAGCAATCAAGACCTCCTATTCTTGGGAGAGAGGATGGTCTTGTGGGTGGTAGAAGTGATAGACCTTGAGTGTGAGACTCTCGTTATGAGAGTGATTACAATGGATTTTATGTGACCCTTGTTGCATGGCTTGTTTATGCATTGCGGGTCATAGGGAGGGAAATAAGACATGAATGCCTTGGGGAGCATAAGGAATGTGGGGTTGTTACACTTGATGTAATTGGTTTGCCATGAGGTGGCTATATGTTTTGGTTTTCCATGAGGTGGCTATATGTTTTACCATACTTGCAGTCTCCTCAGGGTACTTGGTCCACTACCACCCTTGAAAAGACATCACAATGTGTGGTACAGTGTAGCCTTGGTTGGGAATGTGATTGTGGTTGTTTTCCCTTATTTATTTGAGTTTGCATGTGTGTTACCTATCTAGGGCTTGGTTCTCTGAGCTCGGGGGTGGCTACTAGTTAGCCTAGGCGGGAAGGTGAGCACTCCATGGTCATATTCTTGATTTTATTTGCAGGTTGTTGGAAGGAAAGGATTAGGATGGAGTTATTTGTTGCAGAAATTTGATTGGAAATATTTTTATTATTTTGTTTTAAACTTCCTCATTTTTAATAATGAGAGACCCATTTGTAAAATGATGATAGTGTCTTGAAATGTAATTTAAAGAAAGGAAATATGTTATTGCTATATTGCAAGAAAATGAAATGAATAAATCTGGATTTAGTTCCTAAAGTTTTTCTGAATTTTAATATTTATTGAATAGATAATAATTTGGAAAAACAATAAATTTATTTTATCCCTTAAATGCATATGAGATAAATCAAGGAAATAAAGAAATGTTGTAAGGATTGCATGCATGTTGCTTTGAAAGTAAATGATTCAGTTTAAATCCTACTTGCATGGTTAACATTTAAGGAATTCTAGATAAATAAAGTGTTGTTGAAATTTTATTTTAATCTGTCATTTATATAGTTGTTGTTCATATCTATCAAACTCTGTTATCGTTTATTTGCTAAAATTAAACCTACAGTTAAATAGTCTATCTCTGTTTTAAATCTGAAAATATTAAGTATTTGTTTTAAAGGTTTAAAAAAAAAAATACATATTATATATCAGCATAGAAAAAGATAGCCCTAGTTATCCTATGTATCTAATATATATATATATATATATATATATATATAGATATGTATATATAGATATGTATATATATATATACATATACATATATATATATATTAATATACTAAATTAAAAAAACAAAAATATAAAAACAAAATTTATTTAAAATTTTTAATGACTTTGGGGGGGGGAAAAGGCCAAAGGGATGAACCACTGTGTGAACACATAGTGGACAGCCCATGGCCTCCACTATGTGGACACATAGTGGTGCCCGCGACCGCCACTGTGTGGACACGAAGTGGTGTCGTAGTGACCACTGTGTGGACACATAGTGGTGTCGCAATGACCATTGTGTGGACAAACAGTGGCGCCCAGACGACACCACTGCTTCCCTCTTCCCTGCTTCAAACGCCATGGCTGCCGCCATTAGTAGCCTTCATCCTACCTTTGGTTCCTTCCTGCATTCAAAAAAATATTTCATGAAACCCTAACTCGGTTAGGGTTAGGGTTAGGGTGAATTTAATAATATAAAAAGAATAAAAGAGGGGTTAAGGTAAGATCATTTATTTATAGTTTTCTTTTAAAATTTGAGGGTTCCTATTTAGGTTTAAATGTTTATGAAACTCTAAAGCAAAATATGCTAAACATATATATATATATATATATATATATATATATATATATATATATATATATATATATATATATATATATTTGTGTGTGTGTGTGTGTGTGTTAGTTATATATTCATACACGTACACATATATATGTATAGTTATATACATATGAGCGTCTACAATAATGTTGTATTTATTGTTTTACGATCATATTATATACGCTTATAAAACATATAGGCATATGGATAAAGGAATATGGGTTCTAAAATTATAGTTCTTGGAGATAAATTCTTATAAAAAAAAAAACATTTTTTTTGGAAAAGTTATTTTTCTTTATGAGGAAAAATTATATAGTCCGCCTAGATTTAGGCTATTCCCGATTTAAATTTTTAGGTCAATTTACTTTAGGGGTTTAATTGGCCCTTTTAGTCAGGTTAGATTGAACCCATTTTAGTTATCGTTGAATAAAATATAGGCATTGATAATCTAAGTGCCAAGACTAATTTATTTGCTTCTTATAAGAAAATAATGACTATTGGAAAATTAATATGGTCCTTGTTTATCAATTTAGATTTCTGGATTTAATTTAACCTATTGGGCTAAATGGATGAGTTAAAATAATTTAGTATTCCGCATTTCATTTAAATAATATTTGGCTTAATTGAGTTAGTGGTTAGAGTTAACTCACATTTAGATAAGTCATACTTGTTAGTGCATTTCATATTTGCTAATGTAATGTTTTAAGTTGTGATTTAAAAAAAAAAATTATCCCATTTGTGCCCAAAAGTTTGGGCATAACATTTTGGTATTAGAGCCCTAGGTTCATACACTGGTGAACATGGGCTACATTCATAACTTAGTTGAAACCAAACTATGGCTTGAAGTATAACACGTAGGTGGAAACTTGTGAAATAACAAAGAGAAACATAAGTGAAAAAAAAAAAAATTCTTTTAAATCAATAGATCAACATATATCAATTCAAGGGGTTCCAAGGGTCACTAAGAGCCTGAAAATTTGAACTTTTTAGACATAAGGTTTATGGCGTAATAAAACCCCAAAGGCTGTGAAATTTTCAACTATTTATTCAAATGAATTAATTTCGGTGTTTATTAACAGGATTTAGTTCTTTAGTACTTATGGGGTTACCATTCAATTGGGACCTAAATGCAATAATTGCCCTAATCAAATCAAGTATGAGGAGTTAATTCTTCACTAAAATACTCTTGATGGTAACTAAGAGAATGCCTTCCATCGAGATATGTTCATGACAATGGCAAGTCAAGCAAGATAGTTAGACCTAAGATAAAGGCAATAAACAATATAAATAAAATCAAGGCAGTTCAAGTTAACTTTTAAGCTATATGAAATTATGATGGTTATAAGGATCAAGGCTGCCATTGGAGACATAAATGAAGAAGAGTTAAAAGGAACTCTTGCAAATCTCTGATAGAAGCATTAACCTATCCTAATGACTAGGTACCTTAAGAATGTGGTTATGCTAGACTTCTTATAAAGAGCATCTGTTAGACAATTTTTGTAGTAATGCAATGAAGCTAGAGTTGGGATAACCCTGAAGTTTAGAACTAAAATGATGAATGGCAAACTCCTTGATCAGAAAACCATAGTAATACTATAGGTGAGTTAAATAAGGAGAAAGGAGACATGAATTTCTTGGGTGAAAACATTTTTTTTTTACAATAAACCCTAAAAGTTCATCTGTGGATTATATAATTGGGGAAACAAGCAAGTAAACCTCAACTAGTTCCTTTATGGGAAGATAATTCTGGAAAAAGTAAATAATGGAAGAGAAAGTAGAGTTGATTTGGGAATCGTACAAAGATCTCCATTGAAGTACAAGGAGTATAAAGGTATTAGGATCTTATAATCGAGGAATGAGTAACTAATATTCGTTCAGAAACTAAGGAGGAAAGTGCAACCCAATCATGGTTAGTCGCTAGGTGCAAGACAGTATGTAGCACAATTTATCTACTAGGAACAACCAAGGTAGGTTTGTAAATTTATGGCACTCAAGTGTGGAAGTATGCGAAAACATTAAAGGATGGATGAATCAACGTGCAGATGGAAATGGCTTAGGTAAAGATAGTATAACAATAATATAATACCAAAGCTTCAATGAGAATTAGTTGGCAGTATAAAAATATTTTATGAGAACATAGATAAGGAGCCGAATTATGTGGTTAGCCAAGGGAGAATGTGGAAAATTATGGGTCTTAAGACATTGGTAGTTATTGGACACCCTTAAGTTATACTATAATTAGGTAACAAAATATTATGACGATAAGGTGTTTATTTTTGTGGATTGAAGGAAATCATAAGTTGTGATATGTTGGAAATGGCTAGTTAGTAAATATAAATAAGTAATATGGAATGAGACAACTTCCCTCTTTACTAAATTTTAATTAAAAGGATGGGTGTTGGTCACTTTTCAAGTGCACACCCCCTTGATTTCGTAGTTGCATAAGTGAAGTAGGAGAGAATAAGTCCACTCTCTGAGTTGCTTGAAATATGTCTGTAAATGTGTGGGCAGAAATGGTTATCAACCATTATCAATATTACTTGACAATAATTCCACCCCAAATGGCTCTTAACCTTAAGTGTGAGTAATTTGACAACAAGCTCCTACCTAATGAAGGCAAGTGAATGTTAGAGGTAAAAGTATAAGGAGCTAGATTTAGGTGCTAAGAAAACAAATGATGTCCCTAGTAAAATTATATGATTATATTATTCAAATCCTAAGAGGTTCTAAGTAAACAAGTATCAATGTTGTACCGAACTGTTAACCATGTGTGTAAGACATGAAAGTGTCCATACTTGAGCTACCACGTAACATTGAATCAAGGTTTAGCATATTGAGATAATTAATAGAAGCCATAATAAATTAAGTTATTAAGGAAGGATATATTAACATGATGGAGGAAACTGGATATTTATTAATTAATTGATATTGAACCAAGTAACTATATAAATGTCTATTTAGTAGAAGATGACCTAATTAAGTACTATTAAACGCAACTGTAATGAAAGAGACTTTTGAGTGAAATTATTATTGCCCTTATTAAATTTATTTGATCCACTTGAGAATATAAGTTATCGTACTTGTTATGTTAGTAGTTTTCTTAATCCTATCACCTAGGAGTTTTATCGAGACCTAAGGTTTCGTTGGATCAGCTTGGTAAGCTTTAACTTCTAATTAAGCATAGATTGCATATAATTAAGTGTTCAAAAAGATTAGTGCAAGGGGAATGGACAGAGAATGTTAGAGTTAGTGCAAGCACCTATTAGAATATAATTAAGGATGTTAATCACCCTGAATAGATAGTGGATTATATCGGAAAGTGTTGCTTGAAATAGTAAGCATGTGAAGGTTAAAATGGAACATGATTTATAAAAATGAATGCGATCTCTTGTGCATAAGAATTTATTTGATAAATCAATAAAGGATTATAAAGAATCTAAAATCTCAAGAGTCTAATAATCACTTCCTAACACACTCAGGACGTGTGATCTTGGGTGATGTGTTGCGGTTACTCCCTATAGCATGGCTAGAATGGTCATCTTGTTTCGAGTTTGATTCGACATTAATTTTGATTTTCTTTGAAAAGTATATTGTGACACGAGGGCTAGAACTTTCCTTTTATTTTTTTTTCATGAAGAGAGGACCACTAAATTTATGTTTCTTTTTATATGAACTATGGCACTTGCCATGTTTCTAGTTTTAATATTTTTCAATTGCTGGCATTTTTCTTCTTTTTATTGGACTTGGCAGAAGTAGCTTGCATTGTGATCTTGTGAAGTGTCAAAGTGGTCGTTTTGATGGTTGATATAACTAGCCCTAGTGATGTGATTTGTGTAATATCTATCATGTTCATTGATCCACTGATAGTGTGTCAAGGGAGAATACCGCAAGGAGTGAAATTAGGCACAAGAATTAACAAAGGATGTATTTTATCAAATTAAGATAAAGGAAGGAATATCTTCCTAAGTAAAATTTATTGCGAGTAATCTGAAAGAGAAAATTTTTATAACAATAGTGTGATCTAGACCTAATAAATTGCGAAAGTAATAATTGTTGACTGGTAAATTTAGCATGTGAATTGGGAAGATTGTGTGGATAATGTCTAAAATAAGAAATAATAAATTCCATCACACCCTTAGAATGGGATTGTTATGTACCTTAATGTTTGGGAATTGCGAATAGTGTACCCTATGAAACTTAAACCTTGGTGCCTAGATATTTAAAAAAAAAACAAAAAAAAACAAAACATTTTAACCCCTAGTGATAGAAAACCACCCTATATAGGGGCATATTTGAAGAACCTAAATTTAATTATGCCTTGTTATCTAAAAAGAAAAGTTGGAAGAAATTATGCACCTAGGATGGGTTAGCAAATATTTTATTAACACCCTAATGAGGTGCCTTGATGTAGAATAAGTAGATTCGTTTGGCCTGAGTATGATGACAATTTTCTTAAGTAACATGCTTGGAGGAGAATACAGTAGGATAAACATGCTTTTAAACAAATCCAAAACAAGTAGGACCCCTAGAAATTCAATATGTGTAACCTTGATTATGGAAGTTGATGTGTGTTATTGATATAGTTTGGATGGCGCATTAATGTAAGTTGTTGGAAGATAGAACTTTGTAAACACCTACCTGAGATTTAAGGGAAATATAATTAAAATACTAAGAATCTAACCTTGTGCAGATAGTAAGTTAATTACAAAAATAGGTTAATTTTGGTAATTCTTGTAGGCAAGATAAGATTTTGAGCAACTTATTGAAATTATGGGAAATGTTATGTCCCTACTTCGTAATTCTACTCATGCGACTTCCAGGAGTAAGTCAAACTCTAGGGGACGAGGAGGTAAGGCCTTCCCCAAATCAAGCTTTGATTAACTTAGTTGACCATGTTTGACCCTATTAATAAATTCTTTATAATCCAATAGAATGGACTGTGTTAGATAGATAGATTGGTGAGAAAAGTAAATGAACCAAGTTATAGAGTTATTGCACCTTGTTGTGTACACTTTTATGTGTTATGAATTTGAAAACCTAAAAGATCCATTGATTGGATAATCTCGATGTAACGTATGTCCGCTATGTCTAGATTTAGAACTTATATGATTCCATGATTTGGATAACATTGATGAATGTTGATGCTTCATTTATATGCTTTATGATATAGAACACTATATGATTCTAGAATAGGATAAATTGGAAATGATGTATGTCATTATTGGATCTGCGGGACTTTACTATGATGATAGAATTAGGATGTATGTTTTATGTGTGGATCAAAATTATGAGAATTATGATAATTGCTTATGTGGATTTATTTGTATATGAGATATATTGAATTGTTCAAATGTAAATTATATGCAAAGTGTTTGAGGTGTATTCTAATTCATGTGTTTAATATTATATGAGGTTATTGGAAATTACTAATGTGCATTTGAGTGGCATAGGAAAAGATATCCATGTGACCATGGAAATATTATGGAGAACCAAACCTAGACCTATGTATGTTCGTAAAACTAGGGTTTGTCTATTTGGAGAGACAACACCCCATTTGTGTTGTATTTTATTCGTAATAGTAAATGATGCATGTGTGTTAAATGTTATTTATTTGATTTATTTAAATCCAACAGAGACAAGATTTCATGTGCAATTTTGTAAAAGTATTTTCTTCGTGTCCCTTGACACATGTGTTGATTTATGTTTGAGTTTTTAAATTTGTCTCTTGGAGGGAATTGTTTAACTATAGCTTTTTCAATTAAATTTAATGTGATTCCATAATTGCCTTAGGTAGAGAATCTTTGGGGTAGTCAACTTAGGTTTGACCCGAAAATTAACTTCAGAGGGGTTTAAAAAGGGTTAAATGGACTCTTAGGGGAAGTTTATTAGGGTTTCCTAAAGCCCATAAGGTATACCTAAGGGTTAGGAGTAATTTTAGGCATGTTTCAACTCTCATGTGACCACTAAGACACCCTAAAAAGTGGCTTTTCTAAGTTGTGCGAAAATTGAAATTAGAAGACTGGAACTAAGTTGTGAACCTTCCTTTTTGAATGAAAGTTCCCTTTCCCATTTACCTTACCTTCCTTTTCAGTTTTTAGAAACTTGTGAGAACTCTCACAAAGGGCTTCTTAAGCAAGGATTAGAAGATTGGTGGGTAATCACCCACTCTCCATTTTTTGAGACAAAAGAATTTTGAAAAGAAAAAGATAGATTTGGGATTTAGAATTTTGGCTAAGGGTAGAAAAAGAAGACTTGTGGAATTGTGTTGCTCATCCTCAACAAAACTAGCATACCTTTGGGCAGTTTAAGGTTGGTTCTACTTGCTTGTAATGTTTTCTTATTGTATGTTGTTTTAAAGAAAAAAGCGTGTGAAAAAAGACTGGTTTTTGTGCATGTATTTATTGGAAATTTATTTGGTGTTTTGTGCTTATGCAATGTATGTGTTTTGGGAGTAATCAAGACCTCCTACTCTTGGGAGAGAGGATGGTCTTGTGGGTGGTAGAAGTGATAGCCCTCAAGTGAGAGGCTCTCGTTATGAGAGTGATCACAAGGGATTTTATGTGACCCTTGTGGCATGGCTTGTTTATGCATTGGGGGTCATAAGGAGGGAAGTAAGGCATGAATGCCTTGGGGGGCACAAGTAATGTGGGGTTGTTACACTTGGTGTAATTGGTTTGCCATGAGGTGGCTATATGTTTTGTTTTGTCATGAGGTGGCTATATGTTTTACCATACTTGCAGTCTCCTCGGGGTACTTGGTCCACTACCACCCTTGAAAAGACATCACAATGTGTGGTGCAGTGTAGCCTTGGTTGGGAATGTGATTGTGGTTGTTTTCCCTTGTTTATTTGAGTTTGCATGTGTGTTACCTATCTAGGGCTTGGTTCTCCAAGCTCAGGGGTGGCTACTAGTTAGCCTAGGCTGGGAGGTGTGCACTCCATGGTCATATTCTTGATTTTATTTGGAGGTTGTTGGAAGGAAAGGATTAGGACAAGTGGAAAATTCGATGGAGTTAATTGTTGCATAAATCTGATTGGAAATATTTTTATTATTTTGTTTTAAAAGTCCTCATTTTTAATAATGAGAGACCCATTTGTAAAATAACGATAGTGTCTTGAATTATAATTTAAAGAAAGGAAATATGTTATTGCTATATTGCAAAAAAATGAATTGAATAAAGCTGGATTTAGATCCTAAAGTTTTTCTAAATTTTAATATTTGTTAAACAGATAATATTTTGGAAAAGCAATAAATTTATTTTATCCCTTAAATGCATATGAGATAAATCAAGGAAATAAAGAAATGATGTAAGGATTGCATGCATGTTGCTTTGAAAGTAAATGATTCAGTTTAAATCCTAATTGCATGGTTAAAATTTAAGGAATTCTAGATAAATAAAGTGTTGTTGAAATTTTATTTTAATCTGTCATTTATATAATTGTTTTTCATATATATCAAACTCTGTTATCGCTTATTTGCTAAAATTAAACCTTCAGTTAAATAGTCTATCTCTGTTTTAAATCAATCTGTTAAAAAGTTCAAAGGAAACAAAAAAAGAGAAAATTAATACATTGTTTTAAATCTGAAAATATTAAGTATCTATTTTAAAAGTTTCAAAAAAAAAATACATATTATATATCAACATAGAAAAAGATAGCCCTAGTTATCTCATGCATCTAATATATATATATATATATAAACAAAATTTATTTAAAATTTTTAATGACTTTGGGGGGGGCAAGGAAGACCGAAGGGATGAACCACTGTGTCAACACATAGTGGACGGCTCGCGGCCTCCACTGTGTGGACACACAGTGGTGCCCACGGCCGCCACTGTGTGGACACACAGTGGTGTCACAGCGACCACTATGTGGACACACAGTGGCGCCTGCCCGACACCGCCGCTTCCCTCTTCCTTGCTTCAAATTCCATGGCCACCACCATTAGCAGCCTTCGTCCTACCTTCGGTTCCTTCCTGCATTCAAAAAATTATTTCATGAAACCCTAACCCGGTTAGGGTTAGGGTGAATTTAATAATATAAAAAGAATAAAAGAGGGGTTAAGGTAAGATCATTTATTTATAGTTTTCTTTTAAAATTTTAGGGTTCCTATTTAGGTTTAAATGTTTATGAAACTCTAAAGAAAAATATGCTAAACATATGTGTGTGTGTGTGTGTGTGTGTGTGTGTGTGTGTGTGTGTGTGTGTTAGTTATATATGCATACACGTACACATATATATGTATAATTATATACATATGAACGTATACAATAATGTTGTATTTATTGTTTTACGATCATATTATATATGCTTATAAAACATATAGGCATATGGATAAAGGAATATGGGTTCTAAAATTATAGTTCTTGGAGATAAATTCTTATATAACAAAAAATGTTTTTTTTGGAAAAGTTATTTTTCTTTATGAGGAAAAATTATATAGTCCGCCTAGATTTAGGCTATTCCTGATTTAAATTTTTAGGTCAATTTACTTTAGGGGTTTAATTGGCCCTTTTAGTTGGGTTAGATTGAACCCATTTTAATTATCGTTGAATAAAATATAGGCATTGATAATCTAAGTGCCAAGACTAATTTGTTTGCTTCTTAAAAGCAAATAATGACTATTGGAAAATTAATATGGTCCTTGTTTATCAATTTAGATTTTTGGATTTAATTTAACCTATTGGGCTAAATGGATGAGTTAAAATAATTTAGTATTCCTCATTTCATTTAAATAATATTTGGCTTAATTAAGTTAGTGGTTAGAGTTAACTCACACTTAGATAAGCCATACTTGTTAGTGCATTTCATATTTGCTTATGTAATGTTTTAAGTTGTGATTTAAAAAAATAATTATCTCATTCATACCCAAAAGTTTGGGCATGACAAACCAGTGGACAACTGAGAGTGGGGGGTGAATCAGTTATCAACATATTATCTTAATCAAACCACTTTATAACCTTTAACTAGAGCACATAAACATTGAATACTGGAATAGCAAAAATAGATACTGGCAAGGTATAAAACTTAAGAATGAAATAGAGAATTAACACAATGCAACCATACCACATAACACCATGATTTGTATGTGGAAAACCCGGTAAAGGGAAAAACCATAGTAGGAAGCCTACCCACAGTCAGATGATACTTCTGTAGAAAGTATGTGATACAATAAGGGGCCTCGACATGCAGGAAGACACACTACCTAGAGCGTGCTACTCATTACAAAGCAGTCTCACTAACTACAGAGAGGTTATAACCCCCTCAAAATAATTGGACAACAATCTAGAAGAATGAACTGCTAGAGATAGCATCTACCATGCCTAATTACAGTCCCAGTTAAGCTCAATACCAGAGGCCTTTGACCTCTTACATAAACCCAATTCGATCACCTATGATTGACCAAATCTCCTTTGCATATGATATTTCATTTCATGACCACGACACATGATCTACAATGAGATCTTACATCAATTTATACAAACCCTAAGGCCTAAACCAATTAGGTCAGCCACCTAAAAGATATTACAATAAGATCATTACATACATTCATATTACAATGATATTCCATGTCATCTTAAGACAAAAACAACATTAACCAATCCATAAAACATCTCGGTAACATGTAGAGAACACGTTAACATGATACTGGTCCATAACCTAGATAGGTACTACACCTAATCTGGGTCCACCACGATAAAGCAATGTCTTCAATCATTTGAGGAACAATCAAGGATCACCTTCTGCATCCTGAATTCCATCTAGAAGCCGTACCAACACCACTTGCATTCTGTCAAAGATTCTTAGTAAAAAGCTCTGCCAGTAAAACCTTAAACCCTTACTGGTAACACAAGATCTTCTACTGGTAACCAAAACCTGTCTCCCGATAACCAACCATAATAGCTAGTGTTGACATTAATGACAAAACATCAATGCAACACATAATCAATTCCTCCATATTGCCAACAATATCCCCCTTTGGCATTGATGGCAACACTAGATATGAAAAATAAAATATCTAAGTGCCAAGAAGTGCCAAACATTTCTCATAGAAGATATAACAATGAAAAAATGAAAAATCCTAGCAACTCCCCCTAAGGAGTGCAGTCCAATCTAAAACTGATCTGAATTTTTCACATATAACTCTCCCCCTTTGACATCAATGCCAAAGATATGACATAGATATCAATATTTTGTAAATCTCAAAGCTGACTACCCCCCCCGAGTAGTGGCACCAGTACATCAACCCAGAGAAAAGGATAAAGCTAATGATGCATACATGACTGATGGTCTGCTCCATCAATTAAGTTTCTATCAAAGGAGTAGATACCCCTAACTTGTCTCTCAGATACTCAAATGATTCCTTAGCCAGTGGGTTAGTAAATATATATGCAATTTGCTCTTTAGTGTTCACATAAACTAATTTGACTTCCTTTTCTTCTACCTTATCCTTCAAAAAGTTATATTTTATTGATATGTGTTTAGTCTTAGAGTGAAATACCGAATTCTTAGACATGTCAATAGTTGCAAAGTTATCACAATAGATAACTACCGGTTCACTATAATTTACCTTGATATCCTTCAACATTTGCTTCATCCATAAGACTTGAGTGCAATTAGTTGTTGCTGCAACATATTCAGCTTTTGCAGTAGATAAAGAAATGCATGACTATTTTTTACTGATCTATGAAACTAGTTTCCTTCCAAGAAAGAAAGCTCCACCAGAAGTGCTCTTCCTGTCGTATGTGTCTCCTGCCCAATCTAAATATGTATATGCACACAAAGTGAAGTTATCATCTCTAGAATACCATAAGCTAGATTATGTTGTTCCTTGCAAATACTGGAATATCCTCTTTACTGCACATTCATGATTCTCTGGTCTAGTCTGAGTTAGATATAACAAGACACCAATCATAGACTTATACCTTGTTGAATTTACCAGTGGAGATGTATCTTTGATAGATAATTTCTCACTTGTCACCATAGGATTAGTTACCGGTTTGGAGTTATCCATACCAAACTTATTGGAATTTGTTAGTTTTAGTAATCTACAAACCTAAGAAAAGATTCATCTCACCAATCATGGAAATTTTAAATTCATTCTTCATATTTTAGAGAATTACATGCACAATTTATCTTCACCTCCAAAAATGATATCATCAACAAATACTTCAATAATCAGAATATCATCATAAGTGATCTTATAATATAAATTACTATCAACACTGCATTAAGTAAAACCAAGCTTCAAAAGATATTTATCCAACCTTGCAAACCAAACTCTAGGAGCTTGTTTCAATCCATATAAAGTTTTCCTTAACCTGCAAACCATATCTTTATCATCTATCAGTGAAAATCCATTACGTTGCTCAATGTATACCTCTTCCTCAAGTTCACCATTCAAAAATGCACATTTAACATCCATTTGATAGACCTTATTTCTCTTAGAAGCTACATAGGCAAGAAATAGTCAAACAACTTCAATTCTAGCTATAGCTGCAAATGTCTCACCATAATCAATTCCTTTTATTTGAGAATATCCTTTACAAACCAATCTAGACTTGTTTCTCATAACTTGACCATCCTCATTTAATTTATTCCTAAAAACCCATTTAGTTCCAATAACATTCTTATTTTTAGGCCGAGGAACTAAAGTCCGAGTCTCATTCTTCTCTATCTGATCTAATTCATCTTCCATGGCCTTTAACCAATGTTTATCTTTACAAGCTTCAATAACAAATGTCGGTTCAATTTGAGAAATAAGACATACCTCTTCATTTTCTAGTCCTTTTCTTATCATAACTCCTTTGTTCCTATCTCCAATGATTTGATCTTTAGAATGATTTAACCTTACATACCTTGGTGTCTTCTGAACTCTAGGTTCACTGTTTTGATCATTAGTTGCAGTTAAATTTTTTGATTGTACTGGTGTAACTGTCTTAGTGTCTTGTATCAGTTGAGGCATTTCCGGTTAATTTATGATCATTTACACTGTCGGTTCCCTATCATATGATATAGATTTATTTTTGTATTTCTCATCCACTTTCACATTTGTGCTCTCCACAATTTTCTGCAATCTTTTGTTATAACATCTATATGCTTTTTTTTGAATTGAATATCCAAGAAATATACCTTCATCACATCTAGGATCAAACTTCCCAATTGAATCATCCCTTTTGATATAACATTTACTTCCAAAAATTCTGAAATATTTAATAGTAGGTTTATGTCCAAACCATAATTCATAATGGGTCTTACCGAGTTCACCTTTGATGTGAACTCTGTTGAATGTGTAGCCTATTTTACTCACCATTTCTCTCTAGTAGATGTGAGGCAATTTGGCTTCCATCATCATAATTCTTGTTGCATCCTAAATGGTTCTATTCTTCCTTTCCACTACTCCATTATGATGAGGAGTCCGGGGTGTAGATAACTATCTCCTAATTCCATTTGTCTCATAATAACTGCTAAATTAATGAGAAGTGAAATCACCACCTTGATCTAATCTCGGACATTTGATTTTCAATCTAGTTTCTGTTTCCACCTTTTCTTTAAAGATCTTGAATTTCTCAAAAGCTTCAAACTTCTCCCTAAGAAAAGTCACCCACATGATTCTAGAATAATAATCAATTATCAGCATGAAGTATCTATCACCTTGAAAGCTTCTAGTCCTTGTTGGACCACATAAGTCAGTGTGAATCAAATCAAGAACATCATTAGATTTATCAAGTATGCTCTTAAAATAAGTTCTAACTTGCTTTCCCAATTGACATTCCTTACATACTAGATTATGAGGCTTTATAATCTTAGTTATATCTTTAACTACATTTGTTGAACTGATCTTAAAAATACAATCAAAATTAACATGACACAACCTCTTATGCCTTAATCAACTCTCATCAATATGAGAAATCAAACATGTCTTATTACCAGTGTTCAAATGAAAGATATTACCTCTAGTCTGAGTACCGGTTGCAATCTCCAAACCAATTTTGTTAATGATTTTGCATTTTCTATCTTTAAACTAAAGTTGGAATCCCTTGTCCACCATTTGACCAACACTTAAAAGATTATTCTTTAAATCTTCTACATAATAGACATTATCAGTATTATGCTTGCCATCTAGAGAAATAATACCTCTACCTTTGATCATACATGCTTTGTCATCTCCAAATCTGACTTGACCACCATTGTATTCTCGCAGGGAGAAAATTTTTCTTTTATCTCTAGTCATATGACGTGAACATCCACTATCAATTACCCATTCATCCTTGTCTTCAAATTTTTATACGAGGTCCTTTTCTTCATTCTTTATAGCCAGTTCTAATTCATCTTCTTTTAAAGCACAAAACACCCATTCCTTTCCATTGTTGGATCCACTAGCAGAGTTTGGTGCCAATTCATCCTCAGAGTCATCACTTACTCCTTCCTCATCCACTATGTAGCATTGTTTGATTTTCTTGGATCTATATCTGTTCTAATTAGGCTTAAATGATTTCTTAACTTTTTCTTCAAATCTTGCATTCCTTTCAGGACATCTAGATGCAAAATGACCAATCTTATTACATGCAAAACATTTAAAAGGTTCTTTTCCTTCATACTTACTTCTTGCAAGTCCTTTAGGTACTCTTTTAGAAAATAAGCCTTCAAGTTGCTCAAATTCTTCATCCTCTTTCCTCATATCTTCCAATTTTTTTGCATATAAGGCTTTCCAATCACTTTTGCCAGTAGATGATGATGCATGAAAAGAAGGTTGAGACTTTATAGCTCTAGAAGGTCTAAATTCTTCAAGATCAAAAGAAGATAATTTCCCAATCAGAATGTCTCTATTAACTGAAGTGTTTGCCATTGTTCTCAATTCATTAATTATAGTTGCCTTCATCTTGTAAGCTAGTGGAAGGGCTCTCAAGACTTTGGAAACTATTTCATATTCACTCAAAGATCCTCCACAACATTGAATTCCCATAACAATCTCATTTACTGTTTCCATAAATGTAGCAATTCTTTCATTATCTTCTATCTTCAAGTTCTTATACCTTACCCAGTAACCACCAAGTTTAGCAATTTTGATAGTAGGATCACCTTCATTCAAAGTTTCAAATTTATCCCACATAACCTTTTCTGATGATTTATCGGTTAATCCCATGATTTGTTGATCAGTGAGTGCACACAAGAGGGCTTCTCTAGCTCTGCAATCATTTTCAATATTCTTGTCCAGGTCTGTAGGAGTAGGATTGCCAGATGTCAGATCATAAGGTGTATATCCTTTCTAAGTGATCTCCCAAATATCCTCGCGAAGACATCTAAGATGAGTCTCTATTCAGATTTTCCATATCCCATAATTTGTTCCATCAAGCTTAGGGATTTCTCTTCTGAAAATAGTTGTTGGTGGATTTGAAGTATTAGTTGTCATAGGATCTACCTCAAGCGGTTAAGCTTCTATAAAAGAGGACCAAATCTCTGATACCAATTGTTAGGATAACCGGTGGACAACTAGGAAGGGGGGCGAATTAGTTGTCAACAGATTATATTAATCAAACCACTATATAGCCTTTAACTGGAGCACATAAACATTGAATACCATAATAACAGAAACAAATACCAGTAAGAAAAAAACTTAAGAATGAAACAAAGAATTAACATAATGCAGCCATACCAACATAACACCATGATTTGTACATGGAAACCCGGTAAAGGGAAAAACCATGGTGGTAAGCCTACCCATATTTAGATGATACTTCTACAAAAAGTATGTGATATAATAAGGGGCCTGCACATGCAAGAACGCACACTACCCAGAGCATACTGCTCATTACAAAGGAGTCTCACTGAATACAGAGAGGTTATAACCACCTCAAGATAATTGGACAACAATCCAGAAGAATGAACTGCCAGAGATATAATCTACCATGTTTGATTATAGTCCTGATTAAGATCAATACCAGAGACCTTTGACCTCTTACTTAAACCCAATTCGATCACCTCTGATTGACCAAATCTCCTTCGCATATGATATTTCATTCCACGACCATGACACACAATCTGCATTGAGATCCTACATCAATTTATACAAACCCTAAGGCCTAAACCAATTAGGTCGGCCACCTAAAATATATTACAATAAGATCATTACATACATCCATATTACAATGATATGCCATGTCGTCTTAAGACCAAAACAACATTAACCAATCCATAAAACATCCCAGTAATGTGTAGAGAACACCTTAACATGATACCGATCCATAACCTAGATAGGTACCAGACCTAATCTGGGTCCACCCTGCCAAAGTGATATCTCCAATTAGTTGAGGCATGATCAAGGATCACCTTCTGTATCTTGAATTCCATCTATAAGCCACACCAACACCACTTGCATTCTGTCAAATATTCTCAGTAAAGAGCTCTGCCGCTAAAACCTTAAACCTTACCAGTAACACAAGATCTTCTACTGGTAACCAAAACCTGTCTGTCGGTAACCAACCATAACAGCTAGTGTTGAAATCAATGACAAAACATCAATGCAACACATGATGAATTCCTCCATATTGCCAACACATCTAAGAAGGAAAGACTGATGTTGATTAAATTTTTGAAGGATAGATAGGTCTGCTTTACCAGGGGTTGAAACATACCATTTTTTGCCAAAATTGATAGTAGAGTCACTAGGTTCTTGAAGAGTGTTGCCTCCAAATGCTTGATGAACTGAAGAACACACCAAATCTTTAGTTGGTTTGAGCTTAGGACTGCTTGACTAGTAGATTCTCTTAGAGTTGCCAAGTGTGTGAAATGTTTCTTCCAAAGGAAAAATTTGTTGATAGACACACCCACTATGAGCAATATGTAATAAAAATTAAACTAGAGATAGTTCAACTAGTCCCACCGAGTATGCCAGAAACTATTTTCACAAAAGTTTACACCCTTGCCAAGCCTAGACTTAGCTAACTTGTGACACATGGGACAAATTTCAAGTTGTGGGTGTTGGCATTTTGAATTTGTTGGCATTTTGCATAGAGATTGCATTAATGATATGTTGTCATTGATGTCAATTGAACCGGTAATGGTATTCATGTTATTGTTGATATTGTTGTCTTTTATATTGGCTAGTAATCAGTAAGAAGAGCTTTGTGGAAGATGTTGTAAACCGACATGTAAAGTTTGTGAGTTGAACCGGTGAACCAGTGTAAAGGGTTAAACCTCTCTATGTATTGTAACCAGTAAACCCTATCAGCTGTTAAACCCTAATCGATCACATTTGATTGTTTATTATCTAATAAGTGGTAATGATGGAGACACGTGTGATCATTGTATGAGGATATGTTCAAATTGTTTTGGTGCATTTATTTTTTTACTAGGGAAAGCAAAGTGGATTCCATCTAATGCACAATGTGTGATGAGTTACAAAGTCTGATGAAGCAGTTGGAATTTTCTTGAATAATGTGAAAAGATTGACATGATTTCTAACAGTCAAGATTGTACCGACTTGTTTGTAATCTCGATGATGAGAATTAGGTTTTTGCTGTGTTATCGACCTATTTTATTTCTATTTAAGATCGATGAAGTTGTTTGTAAAGTTTGTTGGCAAGATTGATAGAAACTTGTTGAGTGTGTAGTTGCCTAACCAGTGAATGGATGTACAGTTTGAGTGAAGGTAGATTGAAGCTTATAAGGATCTGATCAAACAAATGTATTGCTACTCAGATAGATCAAGAAAACCTGTTGTTTTCTAACAATTATAGTAGGAGTGAAATCCCTTAACCGGGTAAGCTCTAACAAGCTTGGTTACTCATTAAATCCTCTAACAAGGTGGTCCATTAGCTTCGATTCTTAAATTTTGTAGCAAAGTTACTCCTAATAGGGTATTGTTCTTTTCATTAAGGCATATTTGTAAATCTCTTAACCGAGTGATTCCTAACTAGAATTAGTTCTTAACAGGACTTATTGTAAAGCTTTAACAGGCTTGGCTCCTAATAGGGTTAACTTCAGAAGAGTTCAGATAGCTATCCTTGTGAGTCTCATCTCACTGTGGTTTTTACCTATTTGGGTTTTCCACATATAAACATTTGTGTCAAGTGGTGAATGCTTTTGTGGTTGTGATCTTATTTGTTGATTTGGTTAACTTCTAATAAGGCATGTTAAGTAGAAGCATTGAGAGATGAATATGTTGAGTTATGATTAAGCATTGTTGATATTTCCAAGATTGAAGTTGTTTATTGTTAAAGTTGTCATAACAATTAAACCAGTTGATGTCAAGTATTCTTATGAATATTGATCTTGAGTGAGATATGTTTCCTTTGTTTGACTGAGTTTGAGTTTGGGAACTTTGTATTAGTTTTTCAAGATACTGATTCACCCCCCCCCCTCTCAGTATTCTACCAGATACTCATTCTTTCATCATACCATCAATCGGTATCAAAGCATATCAGGTCCTCTTAATCTAAAAGCCTAATAGCTTGAGGAAAAGATCTTGTAGATCATGATGAAGAAAGAAGGTCCGAAGTTCAACAAAGATAAATATAGAATATGGAGTGACAGAATGAAGATTTACATTAAGAGTCTTGGTAGTCATTATTGGGATCATATAGAAAATAAGCATACTACACCTACTGGACCCCTGACTGATGATCAAAAGAAAGAACAAGAAGAAAATCACCAAGCATTAGAAGCTATTATCAGTTCCCTGTCTGATGTTGAATATGTAGATTTTCATGGTCTTGAAACTACATATGAAGTATGGAGGAAATTAGAAGAGATTTATAGCAGTGATGAACATGTTAAGATTGCCAAAGAGGAGAGTTTAAGAGGAAAGTTTGATGACATGAGAATGTCTGAAGGTGAGAATATCCAGTAGTACAATCAAAGGATTAAAGAGATAGTTGGTGAGATAAAGAGTGTAATAGGGAAAGTGGAAGATGCCACAGTAATCAGTAAGGTACTGAGAACCCTGATACCAGTCTATGATATTCCGGAGCTGAAATCCATTGACAAGACAAGGTAACTCTTGACTCTATTATTGGCAAACTTACTGCTTTTAAACTAAATGGCTATGATGGTAGTGTACAGAAATCAGAATCTGCATTTAGAGCTTCTGTCTCTAAGCCATCTGTGAGAAGAACTAGAGATACCGGCCATTACTATGAATCTAGATATAGTAGAGATGTTGAAGATAAAGACAACTTAGTGGAACTTGAAGCATTGTTAGCAAAACAACTGCCTAGAGGCACTGATAAATATAGAGGTAAGCTACCTTAAAATGTTTAGCATGCAACAAGATTGGTCATATAGAAGCAAATTGCCCTAATGGTTGAAATGAATACAAGAGAGACAAATTAAGAAGTATAAGGGAAAAGGCAAGAGAGATTGTCTTGTAGCTATTGACAATGGTATTACTAATGAAGAATCTGATGATGATGCTAGTGAAGATATTGTGTTTGTAGCTATTAAGGAAGAAATATCAGATCACAAGGCACTAGTATCCAAAATGGATAACTCTAATGATTGGATCATTGATAGTGGTTGTTCACATCACATGACCGGTGATCGAAGAAAATTTCTTTCCTTGAAGGAATTTGATGGCAATGTTGTCAGATTTGGCAGTGACTCACCTTGTATGGTTAAAGGTAAGGGAGTTATTCCTCTTAATGGGAAGAGTAGTGCTAATGATGTCTATTGGGTTGAAGGCCTAAATCACAATCTTTTAAGTGTGGCACAACTTAATGACAAAGGACACCCACTGGAGTTTATAAATAGAATATGCAAAATCTTTGACAATAAAGGTGAATTGATTGCAACCAGGAAACATGACAGAGGTAATCTATTTAATCTCAATCCTAAAGTTAGCAATTGTTTGATTGGAAATACAGATGATAGATGGCTTTGGCATAGGAGATTTTGTCATATAAATTTTGACAATATTGTTAAAGTAAGCAAGTCTAAGACAATAAGAGGTCTGCCTCAGCTAGACAAACCAGTTAATGCTCTTTGTAAAGAATGTCAACTATGAAAGATGACTTCTTCACCTTTTAAGAGCAAGTCCTTCTCAACAGAGCACTTATTAGAGTTGCTTCATATAGATCTATGTGGACCAATAAGAACAAGAAGCATTCAAGGTGATAGATACTTCATGATCTTCACTAATGATTGTTCAAGGATGATGTGGGTCACATTCTTGAAGGATAAGAATGAAGCTTTTGGTAAATTCAAGGCATTCAGAGCCTTAGTTGAGAAAGAGAGTGGCAAAAAGATAAAATGTCTAAGAACAAATCAAGGTGGTGAATTCACTTTTGTGGAGTTCACTAAGTATTGTGATGATAATGGTATCAAGTGGTAGCTTTCTGCACCAAGGATACCACAACAGAATGGTATAGTAGAGAGAAACAACCAGTCAATGGTTGAAGCTGCTAGGACTATGTTGATACAAGGAGGTGTAATAAAAACATTTTGGAAAGAAGTTGTAAGTACAACTGTCTACACAATGAACTGAGTTCTAGTGAAAAGAGGTAAGGACAAGACCCCATTTGAGTACTGGTATGGGAGACCACCTGATGTTAGCTATTTTAAGATATTTGGAAGCAAATTTTTAATTAAAAGAGGTGATTACATAAGAAAGTTTGAAGCTAAGAATGATGAAGGGATATTTCTTGGCTATTCCACCAAGAGTAAGGCCTATAAATGCTTCAACAACCGAACATAGAAAATTGTTGAAAGCGTTGATGTTCATCTAGATGAATGTCCTGAAGTTTCAAAAGGAACCAGTTCTGAGAAGAAGGATGAAGATCCTTGCATTTTTCTTTTGGAACCTGAAACTATTAAATCAGAAACCGGTAAAGCAAATCCTGATGTACTTGTTCAACTGAAACAAATAAATTCAGAGGAAGATGATAATGAAGAAGTTGAACCTGAAGAGAATGACCATGTTATTCCTAGGTATTTAAGATTGAATCATAGTCCTGAACAAATAATTAGGGATAAGGATGTCAGTGTACTAACTAGAAGGAGAATAAGAGAGAACTCTTGCATAATCTCCACCTTTGAACCTAGAAGTGCTAAGGAGGCATTTGGTGATGATCATTGGGTGAAAGCTATGGAGGAGGAGTTGGATCAAATTGAGAAGAATAACACTTGGACCTTGGTACCTCGACCGGTAAACAAGAATGTTATAGGTACTAAATGGGTGTTCAGAAACAAATTAAATGAAGATGGTGTTGTAGTTCACAATAAGGCAAGATTAGTATGCAAAGGTTATGCACAAGAAGGAGAGGATTATGGAGAAACTTTTAGACCAGTAGCAAGACTGGAAGGTGTCAGAATATTGCTTGCATTTGCAGCAAGAAGTTCAAGGTATACCAAATGGATGTTAAGGCTACAATCTTGAATGGGATACTGGAAGAAGAGGTTTATATAGAGTAGCCTGATGGTTATGCATTGACAGATAAGGAAGACATGGTATGAAAATTGCATAAAGCCTTGTATGGATTAAAGCAGGCACCCAGAGCATGGTATGAACGAATTCATACTCATCTAATGAAGATAGGCTTTGCTAGAACCAGTGATGACAATAACATTTATCTCAAGTCTAAAGGAGATGAAATACTGGTCAGTGAAGTATTTGTAGATGACATTATATTTGGAGGTAACGATGACATGAGTAATTGTTTTGCAGATGAAATAAAGAATGAATTTGAGATGTCATTAGTAGGGGAAATAAAAAATTTCATAGGCTTATAGATACAACAAATGAAGAATGGTATTTTTATTACTCAATTCAATTATGTGAAAGAGGTTTTGAAGACTTTCAGTATGAGTGACTATAAACTAGTTGGAACCCCAATGGTTATAGGTTGTAAATTGTCCAAGGAAGATGCATCCAAGTCTGTAGATGAAAAGGAATACAGGTCAATGATTGGCAAATTACACTATGTTGTTCACAGTCGACCGGATATTGCCCATGCAGTTGGTATTGTTGCTAGATTTTAGAAGAACCCAAAGGAGGCACATCTGATGGCAACCAAGAGAATTTTTAGATATTTGAAAGGTACTATTGACTATGGTTTATGGTATCCATATGGTGGAAATTTTGATTTGAAAGCATACTCAGATGTTGATTGGGTAGGAAATATTGATGAATAGAAGAGTACTACTGGTGGAGCATTCTTTCTAAGAAGAAGGCTAGTTTCATGGAGTAGTAAAAAGCATAGTTGTGCTTCACAATCTACCACTGAAGCTGAGTATGTAGCAGCTTATATGAATTGCACACAAGCTATGTGGATGAGGCACATTTTGGAAGGTTTGAATATGTAAATCTCAGTTTCAATAAAGATTTTGTGTGATAATACAAGTGCAATAAACATTTCTAAAAATCTTGTTTTGCACGCAAGGACTAAGCACATTGAATTAAAATATCACTTCTTGAGGGAAAAAGTTCAAAGTAAAGATGTTATCTTGGAGCATGTTTCTATGAAGGAGCAGCTTGTAGATATCTTTACTAAACCTCTGCCGAAGACCACTTTTGAGTATCTTAGAATTCAATTAGGAGTTGCCCCTCTTCATGAAGTTAGTTGAGAATGATGCTGATTGCATCAGTCCCTGAAACACTTGCATAATTTTACATGGATTGATGAAGAAGTGGATGTATTCCATAGGGGGAGCATCAAGTTGCAGAATGATGTTGATGCATAGTGAGAGCAGAATTACATGTTTTGCTTTCACTTTGGCATTGATGTAAAAGGGGGAGAAGAATTATGTGATTGAGGAGAAGAATTGTGTTTAATTAGGTGAACCAGCGGTAGGCTGAAGACAGACAGAGCAAGGTGACTACTTTGTAATGTAACCAGGATTCCTATTCACTAATCTCAACAGCAATCAGAGGTGTTGATATTTGTATTGCCATCATTGCCAAAGGGGAAGATTGTTGGTATTTTGAGTTTGTTGGCATTTTGCATAGAGATTGCATTAATGATATGTTGTCATTGATGTCAATTGAACTAGTAATGGTATTCATGTTATTGTTGATATTGTTGTTTTTGATATTGTCTAGTAACTAGTAAGAAGAGCTTTGTGGAAGATTTTGTAAATTGGTATGTAAAGTTTGTGAGTTGAACCAGTGTAAAGGGTTAAACCTTTCTATGTATTGTAATCGATAAACCTTATCTGTTGTTAAACCTTGACTGAACAAGTTTGATGGTTTATTATCTGATAAGTGGTAATGATGGAGACACATGTGATCATTGTATGAGGATATTGTTAGGATTCCCAAGATACTGAGAGGGGGGGAAGTGAATCAGTATCTAACCGGTGATAAGAATTTCTTAAGTTAAAACATGCAGAATGTAAAATAGCAGTATACCAGTATGCAAGAATTAATGCAATAAACAGAATCAGAAACATCCACATGAAAAGAACACCATAAAACAAGATGTTTAATGAGGAAACCCAGTGTGGGAAAAACCTTGGTGGGATTTGTGACCCACAATATTCACTCACTAGCCAATAATAGAATATTACTTACAATAGGGGCCTGCATATGCAGGAAGGCCAACTGCCTAGAGCTCACTGCTCAATAAGAAGTCACACTGACTTACAATAAGGATTATACTAATCCAATGATTTGTACTACTTTACAATAGCATCTCCAATGCTAGATTCAGTACCGGTTCTAACTTTGTTCTTTACATATACCCTTGCCTATATTTCGTACATTAGGTCTGCCTAATAATTTTCTTTATATTCGCTACATTACTTCTCTAAATGTCTACAATGATCTCCTTTATATACAAGATTCATTTTACAATTTGCCAAGTCGGCTTACAATAATAAACAAAATATTACATATCAAAAATCCTATCGGCGTTTATGTCGGTATACATCTTTTCTTCTGTGCCAGTGTTGGTGACGGTGTAGAGTGATCTTGTTTATGTCGGTGCACTGTCTTGCTTGTGTAATGCTTTGCCGATATGATGTCTTGTCGGTGCCATAGGATTGTAAGGTTGCCATCAATGACAAAACCTTCAATCACACACAATGTCTCATTGGAGTGTCCATATGCCAACAATCTCCCCCTTTGGCATTGATGGCAACACTCATGAGAAATTTCAAAAAGTGTCCAAAATGTGTAGTCCAAAAAATTTACCAAAAATATGAAGGCTCCCCCTGAGCATATGATTCCTGTCTTTGAACTTTCTCATCCTACTACTCCCCCTTTGGCATCAATGACAAAGGTTGTCAAGATGTTAGTAGAGTTTGTAGTTACATCTGTCCATATCCTCAACCTTGTAGTTGGGTAGTTATTATCTAAAAAAGATCACCCAAAATTAAGTTTATATTATCCATAAACTTTTTTCTATCTTTTATTGTTGTTTCAGTCCTCTTCACAGTACTGGTGAGATGCTGCAATTGCTCTGCCGGTGTTTTACTTCCCTGTGCTAATGCCTCTGAGATTTCCTTCCACAGAGATGCTAGATGGTGCAATCTTGGACTCAGTTTAGATCTCAAGTGTTTTGCCTTGTTTATTATTCTCTCTTTCTCTCTTTCCTATTTAAGCAATTCTTCTTCAAAATTTGCTAACTTATCTTCAAAAACAGATAGTGAATCCGATGAGTTGACAAAATTGTCTACAAGCTTATTTATCTCATCCTGTGTCTTGCTTATTTTCTTGTCAATATCTATAGTCAAGAAGTTTGTTTTGCATGTGTCTTTATACAGATTTTTATACTCTTTTAACAAACTACATAGTTCTGGTAGAAGTGTGTCAAATTCTCTATTACACTTCTTTATTTCTTCTTCAAAGAATTTCTGTTTCTCCTTTTCTACTATGTCCTTTACTGATTCTTCCTTTATTTTCTCAATATTTCCAGAAATGTATTTACATAATGTATCTAATTGTCCTAAAGAATCTTTATTATCTATATTACAATCAGGAGCAATTATCTTTAAAATTGGTATTGAGTCATCTATTGCTTTGTAAGCCTGTGAACTGCAGTCAGTTATTTTCTTAATGGATTCAAGCAATACCTCAGTCACATTAGTTGACTTGAATGTTGATGATGATCCAAGAGTCTGAGTATCGGTGGAAGTGACCATGCTTGTATTGACCTCCGGTAGGTCAGTTTGTGTTTGTATTTTCTTTTAGTATTGGTTTTCCTGCTTCATTGCTTACTGGTGGCATTGTTTCCTTGTGAGCCTGTTCCAGAGCCTTTAGCTCTGTTGGTTTCTCTATTTGTGCCTCAGATTCCATCTTTTTCCATGTATCCTCTACCGGTTGCTCTGTATCTCCTGTTACTAGAGGCTTTTTAGCCATATCTGACTTTTCAATTGTATCTTTATCAACTATTATGTTGATCTTTTGGGTATCAACATTTACAGTGTATAGGACTTCAGGATTTGGATTACTATCCTCTACATCCATGCTTTCTGCTGCCGGTTGGTTTTCAGGAGTTGTAATTTTTACAGGTGGAGGTGGGTTGTCTTTAACCTTTATGCTTGGAGGTCCACCAACTTTGCCTTTCCCTTTGTCCTTATCCTTCTGATATACATTAATAGGCTTGGGATTCCTGTATTCTTCTTGTTTTTCCTTTTCAACCAAGAATATGTCCCAACCATCTTTTGTTTCCTCTGTAACTTCTGTAACTCTTCCTACCATCAGTGAAATGTGTCAGTGTGTAGTGGAGAAAACAGTCCAGTTTGCCTGAGCAATCAGATCATCAATTTCCTTTGGAGAATTTATCGGATATACAACAAGTAGTTTTTCTATTTTTATTTTCTTGTCTAATTCAATCACTGCTTACCTTCTAGCCTCAAGTCTTTTGTATAAATCATCAGGAATTTCATTTATAACTTCCATCAAAAACTTTTTGAACATGTCCATATGCAGTATTACACTCTCGTCGACTTGCCCTTTCTCATTAGCAGATAGGGTGTCATAAATTTTCCCTATGTTTTTTCAGTTTTCCTTCCTTTGTGATCTCATTTAGCAATATGTCTAGAGGTGCCAAGTCAGTTTTTGTCTTTTTCTTTTTCTTAGGAGTTAGCTTCCTTTTAGGTGTGACCTTTCTGACCGGAAATCTCATAGCTTGTTGCTTCTGCCTTGTCCTTCTAGGTGAAGGAGTGGTTGCCGGTGAGGGATCTCTTTTCTTGACAACTCTTTTAAAAGTTGCTGGCATGTCACCTTCCGAAGAAGTACCTACCGGTGATAGATGAGCTTCAGGTTGTGGGGCTGCCAACTCATCTTCAGTTATGCTGGTTTTCTTTAATACATCTTCCTTAATGGATTTTGCTTGTCTGGATCCTTTCCTCACAAACGCCTCTACCTTCTTCACTCTTTTCTTGGACTGTATTTGGCTTTCTATGGTTTCAGCACTACCAAATACTTCTTCCTTAGGTTCATTGGGAGCTTCCAGAAGTGCTTTGGCATAAGTTTCAACTATGTGGTCATCTATCTCATAACCCATTTTTGTTACCCAAATTGTCCTTGGGAGGAATACTTCCATCCATATTTCATCCTTTTTAATAACAAAGCATATATCATCTTTGTATTTATCTACAATTTTCTGAGATAACCTTATCCTTTTCTTCATATTTATCTTCAATGCTTGGAAAAAGTCATGAATGTTGTTTTCCTTGTTCTCACCCATGGTATTAAACAATTCTATCAATTTCTTTCCTACAGGTATGTCATATCCTAGTTCTTTATATCCTATACTGAGAACCTATTTTGTTATGTGAACCATTAGGCATACTAACAGATTTCCAAATCTGAAAGTTTCTTTCTTTTCCTTCTTTATCTTTCCAAGGTTGTCTATCAGTTCATCCTTTAACCATTCACAGATGTCAATTTTTGCATTATCGGTTATCATATCATAAGCACTATTAATGCATAAACTTGAAACTGAGTTAAGTCTATTGGCATGAGTGGCTTTGTAACCTAATATCATACTTATGAATTTCACATTTGTATTCTTTACATCGTTAACCCTTAGAGATCTCTTATCAAATGTTGCACCTGTTAGGTCTATGACTAAATCATTTGAAACCTTCTTGTTTTTGTCTGGTCTTTTACCGGTGGCTGGTAACCCTGTGATAGCCTTTACCGCTTCCTTGGTAATCTTATGAATTGCATCTAACCAGAAAAATTCTCCTTGAACTCTTCTTAACACTATCCTAATAACATCCTTAGGAAATTCAAGAATGCTAAGGATTTATGTGAATCCTAGGGTTTCAATAACCTTGTGTTCAGTTTTAACATTGCTGGAATCATCACATATCTCAGTTTTATACATGGTTTTGATTTCCTCATCTCCTAACTCTTCAATGTTGTAGTGGATGTACATTCTAGGGTCTTCAACATATACAACACCTCTAGGAATTTGAGAAAATGCACCTAAGGTATCATCCTTCTTTGCTATTTCGGGGACTAACTGAAATATGGGCCTAGGTCTTTTAATTACTTCCACAATAGTAGGGTTTGCTATGTATTCAATTGTAGAGGTGGATGCCATGATTAAATACCTTTTTCTGTCTTGGATGGATGATTGCTTGGAGTGTGCTTGCTTCTTGCTCAAAATGCCTTAGCTCAGAATCTTTGTGCTCTCTGAAAGTTTGAAATCATGGTGAAATGAAATGGAGCCAAAACCTTATTTTATAAAGTCTTTTTCGCTATCTACCATATTAACTGTATGTCAGTTAAGTATTCACTTAACATTGTTTGCCGGTAATAAGTGATTTTCAACTTCTTATCTCTAACCGAGGGAATAATAGCACATGTGTCATTAGATTGCCAAACCCTCAAGAAATTTTATTCAATTAGATGAAGAACTTCCTGCCGGTGGAGCACTGCTCTATCCAGTCGGTGAAGCATCACTCTGTCCTGCCGATGAAGCATTTGTTGGTTCTACCGGTGGAGGAGTATTCCCAATATTTAGATCAACTTTTCTAATCCATTTCTTTGAGAATTCTTGCTTAACTTCTTCAACTTTTTCTTTTCCTGTCAAGCTAACACCTTTGTTGTCTACCGGTATACCTTTACTTCTACAAAATTTAGCAATATGCCCAATCTTGTTACATGCATAACAAGTTACATTATTTTTCTAAATAGCTTTCCCATAACCTATGCCAGTTTGTGTTCTGCATTGATTAGATAAATGTCCAAATCTTCCACAAACATAACATCTCACATTCATTCTGCAGTTTTTCAGAGTTATGACCAACTTTGCTGCATTTGGAACATTGACCGGTGGGTGTATTGATATTCTGATAATTCCTAGATCTACATTCATTTTCCCTATGACCATACTTATTACAGTTAAAGCATTTTCCATTGAATTTATAAGCATTAGGTGGTCTTACCAGTTTGTTGTGATCCTGAGTATTTGCAGTACCAGAGCTTTCACCAATTTCAAAGCCAATTCCAGAAGTGTCACCTTTAGGTTTTTGATTCTTCAATAAGGTACCAAGTTCTTCTGAGCTTTTCTTGAATTTTTCTTTATGTTGATTTGCAGTTTCCAATTCCCTTTCCAAGATTTCTTTTTTTCTCATTAGTTCATTTGAGTCATTTTGAGTATGCATCAGATCTGTCTTCAACATGTCATTTTCATAGCTAAGTCTTGTGTTCTCATTTGCTGCATCACTTAGTCTTCTAGTCAATTCTTCTTCATTCTTCTTTCTATCCTCAATCTCTTTGAAAAATCTCATAGCCATATCCTGTATTTCATTTTTTGTTGTCATGATTTCTTGTTTCAGCTTGCTTATTATATCATTAACAGATTCCTTTTCATCATTCTCATTTTGCAATTTTTCACAAAGTTCTCTTCTCTTATTTCTTGTAATAGTAAGATTTTCTTGAAGTGCCTGAATGATATCTTGAGCTACTCTTAAATCATCTTCTAATTTGATATTTTTCAACTTTTCTGTATCATAGTCAGTAAGTGCTCCTTCAAGTTGCTTCATCAGATTTTCCATCTTTACCGGTGTCAAGATCTTCCTCAAGCTATTAGGCTTCTAAAAATAGAGGACCAAGCTCTGATACCAATTGTTAGGATTCCCACAAATACTAAGAGGGGGGGGGAATTAGTATCTAACCGGTCATAAGAATTTCTTAAGTTAAAACATGTAGAACATAAAATAGCAGTATATCAGTATGCAAGAATTAATGCAATAAATAGAATCAGAAACATCCACATGAAAAGAACACCATAACACAAGATGTTTAACGAGGAAACCCAGTATGGGAAAAACCTCGGTGGGATTTGTGACCCATAATATTCACTCACTGGCCAATAAGAGAATATTACTTACAATAGGGGCCTACACATGTAGGAAGGCCAACTGCCTAGAGCTCACTGCTCAATGAGAAGTCACACTGACTTACAATGAGGATTATACTAATCTAATGATTTGTACTGCTTTACAATAGCATCTCCAATGCTAGATTCAGTACTGATTCTAACTCTATTCTTTACATATACCCTTGACCTATATTTTGCACATTAGGTCTGCCTAATAATTTTCTTTATATTCACTACATTACTTCTCTAAATGTCTACAATGATCTCCTTTATATACAAGAGTCATTTTACAATTTTCCAAGTCGGCTTACAATAATAAACAAAATATTACATATCAAAAATCCTATCGGCCTTTATGCCGGTATACATCTTTTCTTCTGTGTCGGTGCCGGTGTCGGTGTAGAGTGATCTTGTTGATGCCGGTGCACTATCTTGCTTGTGTAATGCTTTTCCAGTATGATGTCTTGCCGGTGCCATAGGATTGCAAGGTTGCCATCAATGACAAAACCTTCAATCACACACAATGTCTCATTGGAGTGTCCATATGGCAACAGATATGTTCAAATTGTTTTGGTGCATTTGTTTTTTGTCTAGGGAAGGAGAAAAGTGGATTACATCTAATGCACAACACGTGATGAGTTACAAAGTCTGATGAAGGTGATCATGGAGCGGTTGGAATTTTCTTGAAGAATGTGAAGAAATTGTCATGATCTCTAATAGTCAAGATTGTACCGACATTTTTATAATCTCCATGATGAGAATTAGGTTTTTGTTGTGTTACCGACCTAATTGATTTGTATTTAAGGTCGATGAAGTTGTTTGTAAAGTTTGTTGGCAAGATTGATAGAAACCTTTTGAGTGTGTCGTTGCCTAACCGGTGAGTGGATCTACAGTTTGAGTGAAGGCAAATTGAAGCTTAGAAGGATCTGATCAAGCAAATGTAGTGCTACTTAGATAGCTCAAGAAAACCTGTTGTTTTCTAACAATTACAACAAAAGTGAAATCCCTTAACCGGGTAAGCTCTAACAAGCTTGGTTACTCATTAAATCCTCTAACAAGGTGGTCCATTAGCTTGGATTCTTAAATCCTCTAGCGAGGTTACTCATAACAGGGTATTGTGCTTTTCATTAAGGCATATTTGTAAATCCCTTAATCAGGTGATTCCTAACCAGAATTAATTCTTAGCAAGCCTTATTGTAAAGCTTTAATAGGATTGGATCCTAACAGGGTGAACTTCAGAAGAGTTCAGATAGCTATCCTCATGAGTCTCATCTCACCGTGGTTTTTACCTATTTGGGTTTTCCACGTATAAACATTTGTGTCAAGTGGTGAATGCTTTGGTGGTTGTGATCTTATTTTTTGATTTGGTTAACTTCTGATAAGAAAAGTTAAGTAGAAGCATTAAGAGATGAATATGTTGAGTTTTGATTAAGCATTGTTAATATTTGCAAGATTGAAGTTGTTTAATGTTAAAGTTGTCATAATAGTTAAACCGGTTGATGTCAAGTATTCTTATGAATATTGATCTTGACTAAGATATGTTTCCTTTGTTTGACTGAGTTTGATTTTGGGAACTTTGTATCAGTCTTTCAAGATATGGATTCACCCCCTCCCCTCTTAGTATTCTATCGGATACTCATTCTTTCATCATACCATTAGTGGGTACCCTATATTGAAAGTAGACTGTTAGGCCCAATATGGAAAGCTAATGTACTAAGAGGGGAGGGGTGAATCAGTACTTCAAATCCTTTTATCAACATATCTTTACTGTTATGCATAAACCAAAAATTGTTGTAACATAACATAAAGCTAAAACAAGTAAATAACAATCATGCATGATTCACTCCATACAACATATATTTTGGTTACGCAGAAACTCTTGGTTAGAGAGAAAAACTGTGGAGGGGATGGCACCCACAACTTCACTACTGCAATAATAAAGGTTGCTCGATTAGAGCTACATGTTCAGCTATTTCTGATAGCTTACCCTATTAGGAGTATCAAGATCGTTAGATCTACCTTGCTAAAGGATTTTACAAAACTTAAACTAAATGTTGCACCTGGTTAAAGGCTTTACAATTTATAGACTTTGTTAGAGTCTTTTACCCTATTAAAGGTTTCTCTTACAACTTCAAAATATTACAATAAAATCTTTACAAATATCTACAACTTTACATCTGGAATGTTATAACAGATTCTATGTGCTCAAAAATGAGATTACCTTGCTTATAGCATACCTCGGTAACCCATAGAATAACTTGGTAAACCCTTCTATTTACTCTGTTCTTTGACTGTACTTTGAAATCCTTCTCGGTGACGTCTATGTCTCTCTCTATGTCACACTTTTATCCTTAATCCATGCTGTATAAATAGATCTCTTATGTCAGTGATCTGATTCATTACCTCGATCTTACAAACATGATTTATCAAATGAATAACCATACAAAATATTTCATTGGTTACATGACCTCAAAATCATACACAATCTTTAAGTGCAATTTCCAATGTGATAATGGTTCTATGTTCCTTGATCTTCTAACACATTTTCCCATGTGTGTCTAGATTCAATGAATCTGGTAACACGTTTCACTCGGTGTATATAAACTTGATGTATCATTATTTCTGCTCGGTGGACATGGAATGTTACTCGGTAGACAGCTCGGTGAATACAAGACTCTGTGACTACTTTCTTCTATAATCAACTGTTTTGTGCATACCGACTGAATGTTTCGGTAGTAGTAACCAACTAGAGTATATAGAATGACTTTGGATATAAGACTAATGGCAACTATAATAAGTAGTAACAATCTCCCCTTTTGGCATTAGTTGAGATGTTTGACAAAACTACTTTCAAAGTCATGACTCAAAAATCTATATACTTACAAAATTTTGACAAAACTGACAGCATATACTTTTGTCAATGAAATAGTATAATCATATATACTCCCCTTATCAATATACTGTACATAATTCTGATTTTTCATGCTCGGTGATCAATATTCTGTACTTGGTTTTGTTTGATGATCACTGCTCGGTGTACTAGTCGGTTCACTGCTCTTCTGGTCAAAATTAACTGTACATATGCTCTGTTCTGCTCGGTATATACTCCCCCTGTATACTACATTCCCTTGTATACTTTGATATGATACTCACTCCCCCTTTTTGATAAACATCTAAACTTAGTTACCATTCAGTGGTGGCAACTAGTCAAAAATGGTTTTGTACTTTGTCTTGGCATCGGTAAGAGCAACAAAGAGGGCATCCTTAACATTGCCCATGAGTGAATTCTAAGTTGTAATGTCAGCTAACACCGAAATGAGTCCATCTAAAGTGCTTCCCTCTTGCTGAGTGGATAGGGAGGTAGCTTTGTTGATCTGCTCTTGGACAGATGAAAGATGAGGAAGAAATAATGTTTGAAGTGTCATTATGTCCATCGTTATCTTGTATTCATCATTCATTAGTTCCAATTGTTGAGCCATGAGCTGTTGTAGCTTGGTATAAAAATTCTGAATGAAATGTGGCTCAGTGGTCAACTTATTAGAGAGATTGGTGATCTCTTTCTCAATTACTTGAGTTTATTCTTAATATCTTTAATGAATAAAGATAATGTACAGAGTTTCTGAAATAAATAAAGAATGTGCTTGAGTTGAGGGATCAACTCAGCAATAAATTTGACAAGTTTAACTTTGCCAATGGCAATAGCTTTCTGTACCTCTTCAATCATTTTAGCAGTCAGCTCCTTGTCCTTTAACTTGCTCAAATATTCAGATGCATCTACTCCAGATGTCTCTATCTTGGTTAGGAGTTCATCCAGTTGAATGTGGATGGCGGCATCTTTTTTCACGGTTGCTTCAGGTAGCATATTGGTTAAGAGTGCTTTCACCTTCTGAAGTACTTTATTTTCCTTTTGAATAGCCATTTGCTTCTCCTGTTCAGCTTTGGCTTTGCATAGTTTACCGAATTCAATGAGTGCTTGACCCTTTAATTTGGATATTGTAGATAGGAATTTGGAAAAACATCAAAGCAAATAGATATTAAACTAGCTCAATCATAAAAACTAGATTGCAATTATAAGAAATCCTAATTACAATCAATAAACGCATGAAGATGAAATACTACAATAAAAAGCAAACCAAAGCCTGTATCTCCTTCATTATTCCTCCATTGTTCTTCTTTCACCTTCCAATTTGATGTTGTTCTCACCTACAAAGTGCATTTGCAAGTGGAAAGCAAGTTGTTGATGAAATTTGTAGCATAAGGTTACTCGAAAATGTGATTGATCGATTCGATTGAAGAAAATCATCCAATTTATAGACCAATTGGAGAGATGACAAGATTAGCATGAAGAGATTTGAAAGGAAATTTCAAATCACGAATGACAAATATGACAAATTATGACAAAATTGACATTTTCTATGCAAGATTGATTGATTGAAAAATTATGACAAAATTGAAATCTCATTCCCATGAAATTAGGGGAAATATTAGAAAAATTGAAGAAAATAGGAGAAATAGAAATTAGGAATTAGGAGAAATTAGTAAATTAGAAAAATTGAAGAAAAAGATGAAATAGAAATTAGGTGAATTAATTAATAGGTTTTCATCCATTAATTAATTCATGAAAAGACCTAGGACTAAATAAATAGATTTATTTAACCCACCAAGAAGAAGAAAAGGATTTAATGATCAAATCATAAAACCCTTGAAATAAGAGGACAAGGAATTAGGTCAAGACAACAAGAAATTAATGTAGGTTCGACCATGATTCTGATTAACAAAGGACCAATGCTGATAAATGATTGAGATTGGTTGACAAAAATCAATAACAAGTTGACCAAGATTGACAAGGAGATCAAATTGATAAGCGCCAATTGACAAGGAACAATGACTAATTGATCCAAATTGACATGATTGAAAAGGACAATGATCAATGACAAATCGATCGCAAAATGACAAGATTGACCAGGACAAGGATCGATGATGAATCGATCGCAAAATGACAAGATTGACAAGAGGACAAGGATCGATGATGAATCGATCACAAAATGACAAGATTGACGAGGACGAGTATCGACCAAAATCATGACTGGAGATTGTTATCGACAAGACCAAATTCGAAAGCGAGAAAAAGAGGAATGTAGAAGAAGGACTCAATGCTCGCAAATGATAAAGACCAAGCGCGCAACATAGAAGAAATGTTAATGCAATGCAAAAACCCTAAAATAAGGCAATGCGCAGATGTTAAAGTATGACTCCGCAAGCGTTGACCATTTTTAGACGTCTACATTTTGCCCCTCTTTGAGACAATGCGATTCTAAGCGTTGTTTCAAAGAACAATAATGAAAATGCCCTAGACAATAACAATGACATATGCATGCCCCCTCGAGGAATTGGCCAGAAAAATCAAGAAAAGAGGCCAATTGATCGATAAGAATGATAGAAGATGATAGGTTCGAACGGATTGCCAAGAATGATGGAAGAAATGTTAGTAAGCAGAAATTAGACAGAGGACAGTTAGAGATGAAGGAAAACTTGCTTTCACAAATGCACATAAGTAGGTGAGAACCTTTATTTATTATAGCAAAGTGGATGCAGAGCATCATGGCATTGAAGGCCAGAGCTGGAATGCAACCCCTTTTGCAAAAGACAGACACATCGCACACAAAGAATGAGTGAAGCATCTTAGGGTGCATACATCAAGGGTCGAGGTATGTGCGGTGTTCACAAAGGGAACATACTTATCACAGACACCCAATGATATAGTTGCCCTATTTTGTGACAAACATTCCACAAACAGCAAACAAGGAAAGGGACCATGAACCATCCCGGTCACTCTAAATCACTTAGTGACATCATCGAGTAACATAGGAACATGATCAAAGCCAAAGATGAATCAGTAAAAAGATAAGACGGACAAATTCAACTAAGTCAAACAAACATTCTGATCGTCATTGTCAAAAGTGGGGAACAAGAAGGATCATGCTGTCTGGTTTCAGGGAATGCGGTACCCCGTCTAAGACAGGACACGGTCTGGTTTCGAGTATACCACACCCTGTATAAGACCCATGATAATAGTGGCAAGGACAAATGATATTGATGTTGATTGATTGACATGACAATTTTGATCAATTTGAATGTCTGGTTTGATTGAAAAGTTCATTTGTTAATGCGTGATTTCATTAAAGCACAATGTTTGATTGATTGTTGTTGGATGTATGCTTAGCGATCTATTTATGCACAAAGGGGACCATTTATTGACAAAATGCAAAATGCCAAAGGAATTGTTTTTGGATTTTGATGTTTTGAATTTTTATTTTTTATTTTTGTTCATTTTTCAGGACTTTATTTGACTTTTTAGGGATTTTTTTCAGGACATTATTTGATTTTTAGGGATTTTTTTTTTCAGGACATTATTTGATTTTTAGAGATTTTTTCAGTACATTTTAGCTGAAAATGAACACATGATTTTTTTGATGTTTTTGAATGTTTTCAGGATTTTTTCAATTTTTTTTATTATTTCAGGACATTTTTCAATTTTTATGATTTTGCCCCCAGTGTCTAGCAAGGAAAGGAATATGATAGGTGAATAAATAGGCTTTTTGAAATGTTGGTGGATAGAGGGAAGACAAAGGCCTTTTATCATGGAGACAATACAGATGCAATTTTCAAGGGCTATTGCATGATGGGACAAGAGACTGGATATGACAATGTAAAGCAGTGACATGGCATGAGGGATATGTCAAGAGGTTTTTGAAACCATGTTTAAATTTTGCGTCCTTATGTTAGATCAAGATCAAGGAATGAAAAAAAGAGTGTATGGATAGTGATAAGATATGGATAGGATAAGCAAGACCAAGAATGGATAAGGGACATGGACTGAAGGTCGGGTTAGGCTAAGGGATAGTGGCAGAAAGTTGCAATAAGCTAGGGAATATGGATGAAAGGTTATAATAAGCAAATGGATAAAGACCAAAAGCTATGATGGATTAAAAGCTGAAAACAAGATGCATGATGCTCATGAAGATCATCAACCTTGTCAAGATCAAAGGTGGAAAGGGGAAACTGGACATGAGGGACAATAGGATAATGGAGGGTAATGACAGGGGTTCGAGAGGATGATGGAACAATGAAGGAAAAAAGGATATGATAGGATAAAACCTATCCCCAAGTATGGTATGCAAGAAGTTCATAGATTACGCATGATGCCTATTTGTCAGGTTTTCACCAGTGGACAAATTATATTTGCTTTACTTTTTTTTTTTGTCTTTTTTTTTCACTTTTTTTTTTTTTTTTTTGTATTTTGACATTTTCAATAGAAGTTGGACACATGATAGGGGATGGAAGAAGGAGTCAAACATCTTTTTGTTTGGATAGTAGCCTTGAAAAAAATGGACCAGGACCTTTAAAAGTATGCTCAAAGATGTTGGTAGGATATGGACATGGAAAAAGAGATGAAATTAAGGCAAGGATTTATGCAAAGGATTGGACCAGAGGGATGGAAGGATGGAAAATATGCATTGGATAATGGATAGGGTTTGGAAGAATTGGGCTTCACTAGATGGAAATGAATGCAAGATCAACATTGGCACACACCTTGATGGGTGGTGGATTGACGGAGGAAAAATGGATCTTAGATTGTGAGATTTGGATGGAGGAATAGCTTGGGATTCTGGGACATAAGGGCCCAAAATGGATGAAGAAGGTGATGGAGGAACAAATTTGAGAGGGTTGGATGGAGAAATAGAAACTTTGGATGCCAAGTTGGATGTTGCTTTAGGCTTTTGTGCTTCAAGGAGTTGCTTAGGGACCCACATGGTTTTTGATTTTTCATGGTTTTGTGGTTCCTTGGAGTGCATTGCCAACGCAAGGGATTTAGGAGCCCATATAGATTTTAACTTTTGTTTTTGAGCAATGGACCTTTGTGGCCTTTTGGATATTTCTTTTTCTTTATAGATCATATTGTTCTTTTTTTTGACATGTCGATTATATTGGACATGTTGATCCTTGAATACATGTGGATTTTTAGATTTATGACTTTTATGCTTGGCATCCAAATTGCTTGGAGGGGGGAAGGAATGCATGGATGGATACGAATGAAATGGAATTCTTTTGGATTGATGAAATTTACTCAAGGATGTGTGCCTTTGCTGACCTTGCATAAAGGATGAAGGGATATAAGGACCTAAGATGGATGGAAAGTATGAGGGGGAAAGGATATGTTTGGATTTTGAAGGGATGTTGGATTTAGTAGGGGTACCCACGTCTTGAGGAATTTCACTGAGGCCATGACCCTTAATATTTTCTTTAACATGAATGGATTATTTCTTATGGAGATCTACTCCTTTGCCTTTATGAATATCTTGACTTGTAGGATACTCTTTTCTTTGGGAAGAAGACGCAAGTCCATTATGAGGTGGATATGATATGAGAGAAATAATGAGATCTTGAAGTGGATCGGATTGCACCAAAGTGGAAGAACCCATTATGCATGTCGAGGGTTTATGAACATCTTGCACTGACATGTTAGAATCATGAGGGGGATTAGGATCATGAGGGGGACTAGGATTGTGTAGTGGACATGGTCCAATGATAGGCTCTTCAAGAGATGGAATGGGAGAAATAATGGGATCATCAAAAGAAATGAGACCTTGGAGTGGATATGCTAGATTAGGATGTGGAGATGGAGGAACAAGTGGATCTTGTGGAGGATCTGAAGGAATGATAGGGTCTTGTGTTGGAAATTAATTTGGAAGGATACTTTGATCTTGACAAGGAGGAAGATCATTGGATTCCTCTTTAAAGGTGCTTTGCTCTTGACTTTTAATGGGATTATTGGAAAGGATGGAAGGGATATCTAGATCTTTCTTGGGGAATGGAATGTCAATGGGATTTGAAAGGATATTGTGTTCTTGGATAGAATTGACAGGAATAAGTGAATCATTGTGAGTGTCTGGAGAAATGGGATCTTGGTCAACAATTGGATGGGATGATAAGGTTTCAAGATCTTGATCTTCATCTATTTCAAGACACGTTTCTTCATGCTCTAAAATATCCTCTTGACATGGGATTGGACTTTGGATATGTATGGGGGATTCTAACAAGGGATCAATGTTTTGGCATGAGGAAAATGCACTTTGAACATTTGTGATGGATTCTGGCAAGGAATCAACACTTGAACATGAGGAAGAGGGACTTTGAATGGGGTCCTCTAAAACAGGTAATGGCAATAAAGTGCATGGTGGCATTGGGTCTTGTATTTCTGAAATATGACAAGGATGTGCATCATGAATTGGATTATCTTGGAAATCAATTATGGATAGCCCTTGGATAATTTCATCCTTGGGTGTATTATTTGATGAGGACAATATGAAAGGTTCTTGTGAAACTTCTAAAGGTGTAGGGATAGATGCCACTGGAGAGTCAATTTGTTTATGGGGGGATGAGGCATTGCTAGACATAAGTGTATTATCTTGATCTTCCTCAAAGAACTCACTTGGTAATTTTCTTAAGATCCTTGCAATAAGGCCACCTTTCTTTCAAGGTTTTGACATAGTTGTATCTGGAATTTGAACTTGTTTGGAAAGGAGTTGGTTCTGGTCTGATGTCATGTTTTGATTTCGAACTAGATGTTGATCAAATTGGTTTGACATGTTCAAAATTTGGCTTGGTGCATGTTGCAAGTTTTGTTTTTGAATTTGTGATTGTAGTTGTTGTCATTTATATGTTGATTGAACTTGTTGATATTCCACCATTGGTTGAACTATTTGTTGACATTGTATAGTTAATTGGACATATTGTTGAAATTGGACCATTGGTTGTGCTGGTTGTATATGTTGGACCATTGGTTGTGTCTATTGGATATGTTGTTGATTCAAGATTTGATTGAATGAAATTTGACCAAATGAATTTTAATTTGGGACTTGATTGAAATTTGTGCTTGTTTTTTGAAATTGTTTCATCATCTCTATTTGAGAGATGAGAGCTGGTATGTCTAATCGTTTGATAAGAGCTTTTACATCAATTGGCTCAAATTTTGGGTTTGGACCTTGAAATTTTTTAAATGTTTTGGACATTTGTGATCTATGCTTCTCAATGTTTTTCACTTTTTGTTCCAAGTTCCCTTTTTCTCGAACTAGTTTTTCCTCTAGTTTTTGTATTTGGAGCCCTATTTCATCATAAAAAGTTTGATTGATATTGCCTTGTTGTTGGGTTGGATATAATTGTGATTGACTTGGATTAAAATTTGATTGCATTATCGGTTGATACGTCAAACTTTGTTGCATCATTGGTGCTTGGAACCTTGTTTCAATAGACATGTCACTATGCAATGTTTTGGGGATTTTTTATTTTAAAAGAATGATGTATGATATGCAACTAAATGCAACCTAAATAAATGAAAATGCAATCTATGGAAAGAATGCAACCTATGATTTTGTTGTTTTTCAAGATTTGGACAAACTTTTTGGAATGCAAACCTAAAGACTCAACCTTGGGAAGTTGAAATGAAGCCAAGACCTTAAAGGACAAAGGACCAAATGAAAATAGGACAAATTGACAATATCTCACCTATATGCTTGGATAATAAGCTAGGTTTGACAAAATGATATTTATGAAAGGACAAATTTTAGACAAGGTTGAGACTCCCTAACAACAACTTAGGGTATCATCCAAAGTTTTGATTTTTTAAGTTTGACAAACTAAATTTTTGAGACTAAATGCAAGAAGGAAATGATTATGACAATGACTTAGGACATGAAAATTATCTAAGGATATGATATGACAAGATGAAGCCACGACAAGATGACAATACAATGACAAGGATATGCGAAGACCAATGACATGGAATATACAAAATGTAACCTAGGCAATACCTAATTTTAGCATGAAAAGGATAATGCACAAATGTCACCTAAATGGAAATCTAACTTAGATATGACAATGAAATGCAAACTTAGAGACATGATCTGGAACCTAAGTGCAAAATGAGGACGCTTGCAATGAAAAGGACTAAAATGAAGGGATATGACAATATGCCCTAGGACCTAAGTTGGACTATGCAAAACCTAGCCTAAAGTGACATGAATTTTGAAACAAGGATATTCAATGTTTTGATAAGCCATGTTCAAATGTTGGATGAATAATTGGACAGTTTTGGACTTTTGTTTGGATTTTGTTTTGAATTGAAGGTTGTTGATTTTGAAAACCCAAGTTGATTATGAGCACTTTTGAAAGTTTGTTTTTGATTTAACCTTTGACAATCATCGAAGACAAAATGTTTGTTTGACTTTGACTCAAGACAATCAAGCACATTCATAACAAATCCTATGGTTGGCAAGGGCAATATCTATTGAATCCTCTAACCATAAAATACAACACTTAGCCGGATAGCTAGATGCTTGGTAGCACTAGCTCCCTCTTACAATGCACTCACTTCTCGGGCATACCAAGCTTTGAGTTCAAGGGGCATCACTTCCTAAGAACTTTCTATCTCTAACTAAGGAGTACATGAGAGGTGTCTTTGGCATGCACATATCACAACACCTGAGCCAACAGATAGAAGGATTTTGGCCTCTAAAAACAAGAGATTCTAGTAAGGGCATCCGTTCGGGTGGGTATTGATCCAGCGAATAAATCGTTGCAATACCATTCCAACACCCATTGTCTACAACTTTCGTTGCATCCACAATTATTTAGAGTGGTTCGAAAGAGCTTGGTTTTAGCCCGTCACCACTTTGGGTCGTTCCCTCTCACCAATGCCTGTGCGAAGTGCCAGGTAGATCGGGAGGTAGGCCCAATTCTAAGGGTTAAAACATGCAATCAAACTAAAAGAAAACAAAGCATGCATGGTGTTCATTAACCTTTAAGAAATTAAATGTGCAACTACTTTAAAAATCACAAACAAGATGTTTTAGTGAAAGTCTTTGACCGTGTCCTACATGAGATTTGTTACTAGTTGTATTTTTTTAGTCTTCATCACATGTAATGCCAAGATGCTGCATAGAGAATCAGTACCAAGGAAAAACCAGAATTCAAGAAACAAAATGAAAACAAACTAATTTGCAAGTAAAAACACTGATTTTACCTATGTTTCTGGCCTTACACAGGCACAGAATGTCTCAACACAGGCACAAAATTCCTTGACATAGGTGCAGAATGCCTTGACACAGGCGCAAATCTCTTTGACACAGGTGCAGATCTCTTTGACACAGGCGTAGGATGCCTTGACATAGGCACAAAATTCTTTGACACAGACACATATCTCCTTGACATAGGCACAGGATGCCTTGACACAGGCACAAAATGTTTTGATACAGGTGCAGAAGTGTCCAAAAAGCTCTGATTCACCTTGTTTCTTAAGTTTTTCACCTGCAAATCAACTCAAAAGCACTCAAAAACATGGTTCAGGGGTTAGTTCATGTCGGGTTCACCAGAAAATGTAGATAGGAATTTGAAAAAACATCAAAGCAAATAGATATTAAACTATCTCAATCACAAAAACTAGATTGCAATGATAAGAAATCCTAATTACAATCAATAAAGGCATGAAGATGAAATACTACAATAAAAAGCAAACCAAAGCCTATATCTCCTTCATTGTTCCTCCATTGTTCTTCTTTCACCTTCCAATTTGATGTTGTTCTCACCTACAAAGTGCATTTGCAAGTGGAAAGCAAGTTGTTGATGAAATTTGTAGCATAAGGTTACTCGAAAATGTGATTGATCGATTCGATTGAAGAAAATCATCCAATTTATAGACCAATTGGAGAGATGACAAGATTAGCATGAAGAGATTTGAAAGGAAATTTCAAATCAAGAATGATAAATATGACAAATTATGACAAAATTGACATTTTCTATGCAAGATTGATTGATTGACAAATTATGACAAAATTGAAATGTCATTCCCATGAAATTAGGGGAAATAATAGAAAAATTGAAGAAAATAGGAGAAATAGAAATTAGGAATTAGGAGAAATTAGTAAATTAGAAAAATTGAAGAAAAAGATGAAATAGAAATTAGGTGAATTAATTAATAGGTTTTCATCCATTAATTAATTCATGAAAAGACCTAGGACTAAATAAATAGATTTATTTAACCCACCAAGAAGAAGAAAAGGATTTAATGATCAAATCATAAAACCCTTGAAATAAGAGGACAAGGAATTAGGTCAAGACAACAAGAAATTAATGCAGGTTCAACCATGATTCTGATTAACAAAGGACCAATGCTAATAAATGATTGACATTGGTTGACAAAAATCAATGACAAGTTGACCAATTTTTACAAGGAGATCAAATTGATAGGTGCCAATTGACGATGAACAATGACTTATTGATCCAAATTGACATGATTGAAAAGGACAACAATCGATGACAAATCGATCGCAAAATGACAAGATTGACCAGGACAAGGATCGATGACAAATCAATCACAAAATGACAAGATTGACAAGAGGACAAGGATCGATGACAAATCGATCACAAAATGACAAGATTGACGGGGATGACTATCGACCAAAATCATGACTGGAGATTGTTATCGACAAGAACAAATTTGAAAGTGAGAAATATGAGGAATGTAGAAGAAGGACTCGATGCTTGCAAATGATAAAGACCAAGCGCGCAACATAGAAGAAATGTTAATGCAACACAAAAACCCTAAAATAAGGCAATGTGCAGATGTTAAAGTATGACTCCACAAGCGTTGACCATTTTTAGATGTCTACAGATATATCTACATTGGGCAACACTATTGGTTTTGACAAATCTAATTTGAAACTATGTTTTTTCATCTTCTTTTCTTTACCTTTCATCGATTGAACTAAAACAAAGGCTTGTGAGGCTTGTTGACCCTTGGTAGGTTGCTCGGTAGAGGCAACACTTTGTTCGGTTTCTTTAGCCTCTATAGTGTCATTTGGTGTCTTTGAGCTTGGTGTCTCGGTTGTAACATTTTTTAGTGCTAGAGGGAGCTTGAGAGGTCTATTCTTTGGTGGCCTGAGAAGCAGTTTCTCCTTTTGTAGATTTGTGACCTTCTATCCCTTGTTCAGTATCATGAGGGGCCTCAGTTGAAATAGATTGTGTGACTGAAGGATAGGGCTGAACTTGGTCCAAAAGTGATTCACTGGATACAAGTTGGGCATAAGAATTCCCTCATTTCCTGTTCAGGTGCCTCTGTATCCATGATATCTTCATCTACTTGTATAGTGTCAGCAGGGTTCTGCTCAGTGATATCAGGATCTTGCTTGGTGACATCAACTATTTCAACTTTAGCTTGCTCACCATCATTCTTGTTTTGAAAGATTTCCTGCCATTTTTCTTTGGTCTCATTCTCTACATCCAAGTAAAGGCCATTCATCAATTTCAAGGCTCTTTGCTTGACTAGGAATTTTGTGTGGCAGTTTTTCAAATGTTCGGTGATCTCATCTACCGACATGTCTAGGAAAAGATGTACCAGACTTCTTTCTCTCATCTATTTCTCTAAGTCCATTGCATACTTCCACCTATTGTCAATATGCAAATATAATTCATTTGGAAGAGATTTACATACTTCCAATGGGACAATTCAGAATTTCAATAGTGTGCAGATGACAGCTTCTTCTATTTGTCTCTTTTCATCAACATATCTGGATTCATATTTTACATATCTGAATGATTCAAATCCACCATATTGCTTCAGATTAGCACAAAATTTTTTAACAGTATGTACATTTACCTTTGTACTCTTTACAATCTGAAATTTGTTTTTGTCTTTGGATTCAATATCACTAGACTCTTTAGTCAAAATGAGTCTCCAAGTAGATTTCTTGTAAGTTTTTGTTACCTTGGGTGCAATAACATTATTTGGATTCTTACTCAGTGATGCTGCAGATGCTCTTGTGTTAGGTCGCTTTGTTGGAGGAGTCGATGACACTTTGGATGTATCCTGTTTCTTTCTTTTCAAAACTTTCCCTTTAGACAATTCAGTGCTCAATGTTTTAGTTGCCTCTTGAGCTTCAAATTCCTCTTCGGTGAATACAATAGTGCCCTTGACAGGTGTGGAGGAAGAACCTTCTCCAAATTTCTCCGTTAATGCCTTGATCATTTTTGTTGCCTTCCTTGTAGCTTTGGGTACTACAATACTCATTTTTACTTTTTCCTTCACTTCTTCATATGTTCCATATCTCAGCTCGGTAGCATGCCTTGGTAATGTAAGAAAAGCATCTATCTACTGTTGTGTGATGTCAAAATCAATCTCGTAACCCATAGGTGGCAAAGATTGAGTTCTTGGTTCCACAACATTAACATAGCAGTAATCGGTGTCAACTTCAAAACATATGTCATCCTTGTATTTCTCCACTAACTTGGGTGGAATCCGGTACCTGTTATGCATCCTTTCCTGAAACTTGCTAAAGTAATCATCCATAATATCATTAAAGTTATCACCTAGCTTCTTGATAAAGTCATTGATTTGATGGGTGATTGGTCGATGTAGTTCCCAAACAGCTTTACCAACTCATGGAAAAAAAATTTCAAAATAGAAAAACATGCATCCCAGAAGTGATCCAAATTTTAGCGTATTGGCCAAATTGTTCTTCTTTGGCTTCCCTATGGTATTGAGATTCTCAAAAAGGTTTTTCAACAATACCTCACATAAATCAATTTTCATGCCTTTCTTCACAATTTTATATGCTAAGTCGATTGCTGCACACGGTACACTATTTTCCCTTGCTGATTGGAAGAAACAATAACCTATTACTCTAATGGCAAACTTTAGCTCTGCATCAGTGACATTGTTCAATTTTAGTCCCCTGCAATCAGATTCTATTTTGGTTAAACTGATCAATTCCTTCTGTGATATCATTTTCTAAGCTCGGGCATGATCATAAATAGGGTAATCGGTGATCAAATAAATGATTTCCTTGGTGATCTTAAATGGTTTCTCTTCTAGCCACATGAAGTCATCATGAACTCTACTCAGAACAAACTTGACCGATTGGGGTTTGAAGACACGGGGATAGTTTAGGGCTTCAGTCAATCCCTTGATTTTGATGTGTTCATATTTGCTATCCATTTTACCATCGGTACACAATTCATCATATGTGTCTTTGATCTCAACATGACCTAGTTCTTCAACTCGACATTTAGTAAAGAATCTCACATCCTCGACTAATAAAACTCTATTTGGAATGAGTGAAAATGTTGTTTTATCATCCAGTTCAGATGCAATTTTGGGAGTTAAAGAGTATTTCAGTGAGGGCTTTTCGATGTCCACAACAACAATGGGGTTCTGGATCTTAGGCGCCATTGCAAATTTCAGATAAATACTAACAAAAGATCCTTAGGGTTTGAAGACTTTCAAACAACAGACGCTTTCTACTTAGCAGATAATAACAACTTGATATGGTCGGTAAACTATCTTGATAATGTGTTGTGATTGATGTAAATACCTTTGAATTTGCTTCGAAGGAGGTTTGATCGCCTTTGATTTGCTTTTCTCTGCTTTCTTGAAAACTTGGTGAGTGAAAAATGACCATGTAATAGCTTTAAGTATTCATTATACCTTATCGGGCTTCATGCAGTTAGGTCAAAAGACATTAAATGCACTCGGTTCCACTAAACCTTCTTTCCTTTTTGCGCTTTAACCGAGTAGCCAGACTTCCTTCATTTACCGACTTGATAGGCTTCCTGTATTCACCGATTTGACAGGCTTCCTGTATAGTGCTCCACAAGACTTTGATAGAATTTCAAACTTACTAATACATCTTAGTTATGCAGATTTTGAATTAAGTACAAAATGAAATAGGAACTGTTAATATTTGACCTTTGAGATAATGCAGTCCCTTCATACCTTTACCAATTAATTTGGAATAGATGCACCTAACTTGGTAGGTAAGGTTCTTTCTTTATTTGACACAATTTCCTTCTTTTTCCAAATCATCTATAATTTGCCTTTTATTTCTTTAGTGTCTCCTCTAGGTTGATCTCTGCAATCTCTAGCCAGGTGTCCAACTTTGTGACAATGAAAACATGCCATATCGGGATTTTTCCATGATCTTCGGTTGTTCAGCTTAAACCTTATAAAGAAGTTGGCACTTATATGTCCATATCTTCCACAACATTCACATCATATCCTTGTATTGTAATCCCATGGTACTACAGAATATTATCAATAAGGATCTATGTGAGTTCGATAGTCTCTAGTATTTGCTCGATGTGTAGACCACATATAGTTTTTCTACTTAAACCAACACTCCTCGGTACTATGTCCATATCTATTGCAGTTTTTACAAAACCCTTTGAATTTTGCCTTCTTATAGTTGCTAGTAGACTTTGTCCTAAATTGATTAGATGTGTGACCATATTTATTGAAATTGTAACAATAACCATTAGACTTAGTGACATTCGGTTGCTTACCTTTTCTGATTTGGCACAAGTTAGCAGTATGACCTTGTTTTCCACAGTAGTTGCAAATAGGCTTCTTTCCTTTGATATTCTTCTTATTTCCAGCTTTCTTTGATGATTCTCCTCACTCGGTAGTATGAATTCCCTTCTTGGTAGAGTCTTTTCCTTTGTAACCGAGTCCTGCATCTTTGTTGGGTCTTCTTGTATTCAGTTGCTCATCCAACATCTTTGATGCTTCATAACTCTTCTTTAGTGTTTCCTTAGATTTCTTTTCTGTTTCAAGTTCATTGGTCAACCTTGATACTTCAAGTTTCAATGCTTGATTCTCATCATCTTTCATATTTGCTTTATGATGTGCATAGCCCAATTGATCTGACAGATTTTGTTGAATCCTAGTCAACCTTGTGATTTCATCATTCTTTTCAGATACTAATGCTTCAAGCTGTTGTTTTTCTCTTTCTAGATCTCTTACTTTATCCTCAGCTATCCTTAGTGCATCAAGATTCTTAGTCATCTGTGTGCTGAAATGTTCATGTCCTCTTTTCATTGCTTTTAGTTGATCAGACAGTGCTTTGTTCTTTTCCTTTACTTCTTCAATCATCTCTTCAATCTCTTCAGATATACTGTTCTTAGATGATGTTTCAATTTGTTCCACTAACTTTTGAGAGTCCTATAGATCATCAGATAATCTCCTTCTAACTTTCAATAATTTTTGCATTTGTCTTTGCATGTCTGCAATCAGTTGATTAGCATGATCCAACTCTTCTTGCAAATACACAATTCTTCGAGATTGTTTATAGCCTTCCATTGATAAGATTTTTCTCTTTAGGTTGTTAAACCTTTTTCCAAGATTCAAGCTCTGATACCAATTGTTAGGCCCAATATGGAAAGCTAATGTACTGAGAGGGAAGGGGTGAATCAGTACTTCAAATCCTTTTATCAACAATATCTTTACTGTTATGCATAAGCCAAAAACTATTGTAACATAACATAAAGCTAAAACAAATAAATAACAATCATGCATGATTCACTCCATAGCACATATATTTTGGTTATGTAGAAACTCTTGGTTAGAGAGAAAAACTATGGTGGGGATGGCACCCACAACTTCACTACTACAATAATAAAGGTTGCTCGATTAGAGCTACATGTTCAGCTATTTTTGATAGCTTACCCTGTTAGGAGTATCAAGATCGTTAGATCTACCTTGCTAAAGGATTTTACAACACTTAAACTAAATGTTGCACCTGGTTAAAGGCTTTACAATTTATAGACTTTGTTAGAGTCTTTTACCCTATTAAAGGTTTCTCTTACAACTTCAAAATATTACAATAAAATCTTTACAAATATCTGCAACTTTACATCTGAATTGTTATAGCAGATTCTATGTGCTCAAAAATGAGATTACCTTGCCTATAGCATACCTCGGTAACCCATAGAATAACTCGGTAAACCCTTCTGTTTACTCTGTTCTTTGACTGTTCTCTGAAATCCTTCTTGGTGACCTCTATGTCTCTGTAATAGTCATAACACTTAGTGCTTTCGTATGTATCACACATGTCTTGCTTCATACACCTCTACTGTCTCTCTCTATGTCACACTTTTATCCTTAATCCATGTTGTATAAATAGATATCTTATGTCAGTGATCTGATTAATTGCTTCAATCTTACAAACATGATTTATCAAATGAATAACCATACAAAATATTTCATTGGTTAGATGACCTCAAAATCATACACAATCTTTAAGTGCAATTTCCAATGTGATAACGGTTCTATGTTCCTCGATCTTGTAACACGTTTTCCCATGTGTGTCTAGATTCATTGAATCTGGTAACACGTTTCACTCAGTGTATCATTATTTCTTCTCAGTAGACATGGAATGTTACTTGGTAGATAGCAGGAGTTGAAGGTTGGTGCATTGTCACCCTTAGAATCCTAGTTGCACTTTCATGTTTGTCCTTGTGTAAAAATATGGTTGAAAATATATGTGAATGAGTGTATTCTTTTGAACCTTTGATTTTATGAACTTGTTGTTTTATTTATCTTTCTTTGAATAATGTGTATGGGAGTCAAGACCAAACTCACCCTTGGGAGGGCAGAGTAGTCTTGGGGTGAAGGGTTTGTGACACTCTTAGGGTGTAGAGTCTCTCTTCTGGGAAGAGAGGCAAAAACAAGGATCTGGGATCCTTGCTAGATTTATTTTGTATGTTTAGGAGTCATAAGGGGAGTATTTGGCTTGAAAGCCTTAGGGGGTCATAAGGGAATTTTTGGTCATGTGAGAGACCAAGTTTCAAGTATGTGTTAGCCTTGTGAAGGTGTTTGGTATTTATTGTATTATTGTAGTTCTCCCCTTTGATACTTGGTCCACCTTCACCTCTAATTTAAATGTCACTTGGTGACTATGTGCAAGCTTGGGTTGGGAGTTTTATTTTGTATGCTTCTCCTATGAAAATATGGAAAGTGTGTTTGAATTTTGAGTGTGTGTAGCCTGTTTGGTATCTAGTTCTCCCAAGCTTGGGGGTGGCCTCTTGTAGGCCTATGTTGGAAGGTGAGCCTCCATGATCACAACCAAGGAGTTCTTTTAATTGCAGTTCTGTGAATTAGTTGTTGAAGATGAAGAAAAACAAAGTTTCCTATGTGGTTGTTCAAAGAATGTGTTCCAAGTTGCAAGTTCTTGATTATTTTTAGTTTATGCTGCTTCTTATGTGTTCAATGAAAATCTAGAAAAGATTGTAAAGAAGAAAGATGTTTTATGTATTCCTTTTTCCCACTATTGAGTTCATAAAAGAACCAAGTGTAAAAGGTTGCAATGTTGCCATTGAACTTAATCATTCATGAGCAAGGAAAAATAGTTAAAGATGTATTATGTTTTCTATTGTAAACTTCATTGTAAAAAAAGGGGGTTGAAAAGTTTTACTTCTTAAATGATTGAGTTGTTAAGTTTCACATTTTAGTTGTAAAGTTTCAGATTTTATTTAAACTTGAATCTTGTATTATTTTGCTCTTTAGTTGTAGAAAGTTTATTCTTGCAAAAATAAAATAAAATAAAGAGTTCCTTTGTATTTTCTGTTACACTATTAGTTTTGAAATGAAGTAGATCAAGTTTAAAATGATAAGAAATAGATTCATATTTAAACAAATATTCTCCTTTATGTTTATTTGAATGTGTATACATGTGATATACAAAAAAATACATATGGACACTTAGATGCTTTAATTTGCAACTTGATAATTCAAAAAAAATAACAAATCAAATTTGAAAAGAAATTATTTTTACATGTTCGATCAAGTAAGAAACAAATAAACATATATATATATATATATATATATATAAAACCCTGCAATAACATAAAATAGATTTATACACATCAAGAAATCTGAGTATCGAAATATACTCTTGCAAATATCAAAATATATTTTTGAAATAAAAAATAAGCTTTATATTAAATAAGTATATATATATATATATATATATTAACACATTGTATTGTTCTATTTAAAAAAAAAAAAATGCATCGCATGTGGTAGAGCTGAGACTATGGGGGCCCAAGGCCACCCACAATCGTGGGGGTATTCCCCCCTGCGATTGTGGAGAGGCCACCCCACAATCATGAGGCCATAGTGTCGCGGTTGTGGGGGGAATCCCCACAATCGTAGGGTGGGATAACCTCCCCACGTTGTAGGCGGTGGCCGCCATGGTGTTCCACCTCCCCCTTCCCTCCTCCTCGCCTCTTCTTCATAGTGCTGCCAAACCAAAAAAAGTTGACGCCATTGCGGTATTAAATAAAAATCTCTGCAAACAAAAACATCAGCCACCATGGATGTTGATCACGGGGTAAGCACGGGGATCCGCCCCCCCTGTGATCTCTAACTTGCAACACAAAATCTCCATGAAAATTTCATAAAATGAAACCCTAATTAGAATTAGGGTAAGAAAAGTAAAAAGATAAATAGAGAATGAGGTAAGAATATCTCATGTAAAGAAAAGAAAACCCTAAAAAGAGAATTTAAAAATAATATAAGTTAGGTTAACTTTTTTCTAAAATAAGGGGGTGGATTTAAAATAAAGAATGGGGAAAGGCCCGAAATTTAAAAGAGGAATTTATATATATGCGTATTTATTTACATATATATGTGTGTGTGTGTGTGTGTGTATGTATGGAAATTTTAAATGATTAAAAAGGGGATAAAGGTATATTCATGTTTGTATGGGTAAATATCTATATATGTGTATTTATAAGTATATATACACATGTATATATTTTTGATAAACAAGTATTAATGGACACCTTGTCAATTAAGTTAATAGTAATACAAGAGAATTGTATCAATTTGAAAATAGTAAAATAGGTTTGTGATATTAGTGAAATAATAAAACGACCATTACCACAAATAAATATATTTTACTATTAAATTATTATTATTATTATAAAAAAGGGGGATTATATTAATATTACCATGTTTGGATTGGATAAATCATGATTAAAGAACACAATTATAAATAAATTTACATTATTTGAGTTATTAACACTAAATGAAAACGGAATTAAATCATTATTTTAAAGAGACTGGATTATGATCCTTTAGAAAATTAGAATTTAAGTGAATGGAGTTATTTTTAAAACTTAGATGTCATTTAATTAATCAAAATAAAATTATCTTTGTCAATACTAGGGATAGTTTCTTTAATCAATTTTAAAGAACTATTCCCAATGGAGTGAATTATAGTGAAATGTCTTAGGGGTAGAATTTAACCTACTTGGCTAACATATGTACATGCCAACCCCTCTAGATTTGATTTAATAAAACATTGTAGCCTAATTCATTGTAGATCATTACAAGTTGATACTTATGTAATCAGATTTGTAAAACTAAGTGAACAACCTCATCTTAACATTACATAAACACAAGTAATTAAGCCTTTTAAAAAAAAATGTTGTGTTTTTGCCCAAAATTTTGGGCACTATAGCCTTTTCTTTTAGTTTGCATGAAAGATGATGTGAATCATACAATTATACTAGCTGAAACAAAATATTGACACAACATACAACCTAATTTAATCAAATGATTACTTGCCAAAACATTGTATAGATGTATAGAATAATAAAGGATTTTGTGACCAATCATAATGAATATTCTATATAACAGTATCTTTCATTGATTTTTTAGAAGAATTTGATTACAATGTATGAAAATATGATAAAACTCAAAAGGTTTGAGCTACAAGAGTAATCTTTCAGCTATACATACAGAGAAGAAAGCTATAACTGAACTTCAAAAGAATGAAGTGGCATTTATAGCTCAGGTATAACTATGGTAGGACATTAGGATCAGAAACCCTAACCGACTAGGGTTAGGCTACAAAGAGAGATTGAGATTATATATCAAATGGAAGATCCGATGTTGCATGTTGGAGTAGATCCCTAGAAAAAAATCATTGCTATAGTCAAAGAGGGCATGAAATCCCTAAAATCTAGGTGGCACTGCAACTGGGATAGCATCTAAAGTCTTCTATCAAGTTGAAAAAGGTCTCATCAAGCAATAAATAGGCATGGAAGACCCTAGGAAACTTCTGCAGAGTTGGAAGGAGAAATGACAATCATCCCACAACACTTGGAAGTGGTTGGGAGTGCAATCCTATCAGAATCGGGTCATCAATCAGGTCAAAAATTGATTTTCGACCATTAAGTTGGAAACCACCATGGGAACTCATTTGAATTTTAAAGATCACCCCCAAGTTTTAATTATGGTTGCTAGATCCTCCTCTCACACATGAATGAATGATTGAGATGTGCCTAGAAGACCCCCTATGGCCTTCAATGATACATATAAAAAAATCATTGTCATTGATCTTGCCCTCAAGCGAAATCAGAAGACTAATGTTTGTTTGTGAAAATTGCAAGACCCACCAATTGAGCCAAACTCCTCATCACAAGATCACAACCTAGGACAAAATAGATACAAAGAAGCTGTGATGATTTGACTTAACATTCACTTTAACCGTTAGTTGCCATTGCAACATCGCAAGTAAAAAATCACTTGCTCTTGACCACTGTAATGATGTGGCCGACTTTCGATGGTAACCCCTAATGGTTCAATTGTAATGTCACAAGGTTACTAGGTGGTTCACCTTGACAACTATGAACATTTGATCAAATAGCTGAAGGTAAACATTAACCCCATTGCAACCTTGAATAACACTTGTTCTTGACCACTGTGAACTAAAATCAATAACTGACATAGTCCATCGCAACATTACAAGGTTAAAAGGTATTTTACCTTAATCATCACAAACCTGTGATCAAACATCTCTTGGTAAATTCCAACAATTTATTGCAACATCACAAGGTTAATAGGAGGTTAAATATAATGGCTACGAACCATGCGATCAAAGTAACAATTAACTTTTAAGCCTCTTTCCTAGTGGTAGTGAGTAAAACGGGACTGGTTTTGGGCTAAATAAGGGGCACTCTAGTTGGTTGATTTAAGTGAAATGACCTCTTGTGCCATTTGACAACAAAATAGAAAAAGGCCATAATAATTGTAAGAATAACTGGTGGAAAACTAAGAGGGGGGAGTGAATCAGTTGTCAACAAATTATATTAATCAAACCACTTTTTAACCTTTAACTGGAGCACATAAAAATTGAATACCAAAATAGTAGAAACAAATACCAGTAAGCAATAAAACATAAGAATGAAATAGAGAATCAACACAATGCAACCATATCACATAACACCATGATTTGTAGATGGAAAACCCGGTAAAGGGAAAAACCACAGTGGAAAGCCTACCCACAGTTTGCTAATACTTCTGCAGAAAGTATGTGATACAATAAGGGGCCTGCACATGCAGGGAGGCACACTGCTTAGAGAGTACTACTCATTACAAAGGAGTCTCACTGAATACAAAGAGGTTATAACCACCTCAATATAATTGGACAAAAATCTAGAAGAATGAACTACTAATGATAGCATCTACCATTCCTGATTACAATCTTAGTTAAGCTCAATACCAGAGGCCTTTGACCTCTTACATAAATCCAATTCTATCAACTATGATCGACCAAATCTTCTTCACATATGATATCTCATTCCATGACCATTACCACCACCATGATCTATAATGAGATCTTACATCAATTTATACAAACCCTAAGGCCTAAACCAATTAGATTGGACACCTAAAAGATATTACAATAAGATCATTACATACCTCCACATTACAATGATATACCATGTCGACTTAAGACCAAAACAACATTAACCAATCCATAAATCATTCCATTAATGTGTAGAGAACACACAACATGATACCAGTCCATAAACTAGACCCAAATAGATTCTCCATGCCAAAGAGAGGTCTCCAATCAATCAAGGCACAAACAAAGATCACCTTCTACATCCTGAATTGCATCTAGAAGCCACACCAACACCACTTATGTATCATGTCAAATATTCTCAGTAAAAACTCTACCTGTAAAACCTTAAACCCTTACTGGTATAGGCTTACTAGAGTGTATGATAACATCCGACCATCAAGTCAATACCAATTGACCAAAACATACTCCAGAAACATCAATCCAAACATATTCCTTTGATCCAAACATGTCGGTAGTATCCAACTAATAGTCCATTTTGTCGGTACCACTAGTTCTTCTACCAGTAACCAAAATTTGTCTGCCAGTAACCAATCATAGCAGCTAGTGTTTTGATTAAGTAAAAGCAGGTTTTTGAAAGGAACCCAAACCTTTTACAAAGCAGGAAATATAGAAAGAGCTAGAAAACACCATGCCTGATCACATCAAAAACTAAAATAGATCCCAACCAATCAAAAAAGGATCACAACCCATAAAACATAACATTACATTAATAAACCAGGAAAAGACAACATTTGGAAAGCAAAATGACAACAAAATGACAGAAAATGAGACAACTGCCAAGACAGAGACAAAGATAGCTATATACTCTTCATGATATCCTCAGCATGGACAATCATTAGCTTCATGTTGTCCACCGAAGTCTTTAACTCCTCCAGCTCACAACCTTTGATGTTGCCCTTGATCCTAGTATTGGCTCTGGTCCTCTTCTCATGGCCTTTTTTGTCAACATCCTTCTTAGTGTTTTTCTCAAATATATTGATCAGGATGTTCATGTTATCCACCAAAGCTTTGAGGATCTTGAAGTTTTATTCTATGATCTTCTTAACAGTGAATTCCATCTTATCAATTCTGCTACCCAGATTGTTCATAGTAGTTTCCATTCCTTTCCCCTCCTTGTTTTCTTCCATCTCTTTAACCTTTTTTTCAGTGGCAATAATTTTACCCACCATGCTTTCAATGGCTTCCATGTTATTAATTGCAACTGCCAACTCTTTAACATTTTCTATCAGGGGTTTCTTTCCAACTGTAGCTCTTTTGATAGTCAGCATATCTTTCTTCAAGCTACCTATATCCTTTACCATTGTACCAATAGTCTCATAGAAGCCGTTTATAGTTGCATTATCACCAACATAGTCACTAAGCTTACCACTTTTGTCTTCTTTCTCCTCTTTCTGCATACCTTGGGCATTCAAACCCTTAATGTTGTTCATGACTTGGTTCTCCTCCCCCTCATCTTTTCCTTCATCCTTTTCATTCTCCTCCACCTCTTCTTTAGAATCAATTATGATTTGGCTAATATCTTTATTGCTTTCCTTGCTGGTCTTCTTCCTCTGCATTTGCTTTCCAGTAATTTTCCCTTTCTTTTTTTTAATAAAATTCCCTTCAAAGGATTCGGCCTTAGACTCCAAAATATCTAAATCCACCACAATCCTTTTCCTCTTAGCCTTATTCATAACTTTTTTGCTAGTCTCCTCTGAATCGCCCTCAGTCTTCAAGTCAAAGTTGAAGCCACTGGCTTCACTCTCCGTGTCCTCATTTCTTGCATATTTTCCTTTTATAGGTTTTTCAATACTCTTCCCTTTAAGCACTTTATAGACAAGAGCCATAAGACCCTGGTGAAGGGAATGGTCACCTTTAGGATCTTTCTGAATCTCCTTGATAGTGTGGTCCATGAAGCAGGCAAGGTAATATGACAAGCTCACCTTTTCCCCATGGCGGAAATGGTTGAGCAAAACAAAATGGTGACTATAGGCTCTAATAAACCTACCATCCAAAGTGATATAAGAGATAGTAGCAAATTAAAAAAACCTCCATGGCTTGCATATCCATTTCGGGGAATGATAGGAATTGTTGACTTTTACCATCTTCTTCCTCTCATCATCCGTAACAGGGAATTTGTCTACAGCTTTATTAGGGATGCTACGGTCCATATAAAATTTCATGCCCTCAGTAATCATTCTTGTAGCTTTAGCAATAGTCTCCTCAACTACATTCATCATTTGGAACCCGACCAAGATTTTACCATTCTTCCAATTCTTGATAAAATGTTTGGTGACCATAGGATCTTTCCCACTAAGCATCATAGCAGCTAGTGTTGACATCAATGATAAAACATCAATGTAACACATGATAAATTCCTTCATATTGCCAACAATCTCCCCCTTTAGCATTGATGGCAACACTAGATGTGAAAAAGAAAACATCTAAGTGCCAACAAATGCCAAAAAATTCTCATAGAAGATATAACAATGAAAAAATGAAAAATCCCAGCAACTCCCCCTGAGGAGTGCAGTCTAATCTGAAACTAATCTGAATTGCTCTCCCATATGACATATTATGACATTATTTTTCACATATAACTCTCCCCCTTTGAAATCAATTCCAAAGATATGACATAGATATCAAAATCCTGTGAATCTCAAAGCTGACTATTCCCCCTAAGTAGTAGCACCACTACATCAATCAGGAGAAAAGGATAAACTTGATGATGCATACCGGACTGATGCTCTGCTCCATCAGTTAAGTTTTTTTCTAGAGGGGTAGATACCCCTAACCTATCTCTCAAATACTCAAATGATTCCTTAGACAACGGTTTAGTGAATATATATGCAATCTACTCTTTAGTGTTCACATAAACCAATTTGACTTCCTTTTTCTCCACCTTTTCTTTTAGAAAGTTATATTTTATTGACATGTGCTTAGTCTTAGAGTGAAATACCAGATTCTTAGATATGTCAATAGCTGCAGAGTTACCACAATAGATAACTACCGGTTCACTATAATTTACCTTGATATCCTTCAACATTTTCTTCATCCACAAGACTTGAGTGCAATTAGTTGTTGTTGCAACATATTCAGCTTCTGTAGTAGATAAAGAAATGCATGACTGTTTTTTGCTGGTCCATGAAACCAATTTCTTTCCAAGAAAGAAAGATCCAGCAGAAGTGATCTTCTTGTCATCAGTATCTCCTATTCAATCTACATCTGTATATGCACATAGAGTGAAGTTATCATATCTAGAGTACCATAAGCCATTTCTTGTTGTTCCTTGCAAATACCAGAATATCCTCTTTATTGGACATTCAGGATTTTCTTTAGGATTACTTTGATATCTTGAAACAATACTTACTGCATTCATAATATCTAATCTATTTTGAGTTAGATATAACAAGCCACCAATCATAGACTTATGCCTTGTTGAATTTACTAGTGCAGATGTGTCTTTGATAGATAATTTCTCACTTGTCACCATAGGAGTACTTACTGGTTTGGAATTATCCATACCAAACTTCTTCAACAATTCCCTTAGATACTTAGTTTGATAGATAAAAATTCCCTTTATCAGTTTGAGTAATCTGCAAACCTAAGAAAAATCTCATCTCACCAATCATAGACATTTCAAATTCATTCTTCATATTATTAGTGAATTCCATGCACAATTTATCTTCACCTCCGAAAAAGATATCATCAACAAATACTTCAATAATTAGAATATCACCATTAGTGATCTTGTAATATAAATTACTGTTAGCACTACCCTTAGTAAAACCAAGCTTCAAAAGATATTTATCCAACCTTGCATATCAAGCTCCAGGAGCTTGTTTCAATCCATATAATGCTTTCCTTAACCTGCAAACCATATCTTTATTATCTGCTAGTTAAAATCTATTAAGCTGCTCAATGTATACTTCTTCCTCAAGTTCACCATTCAAAAATGCACATTTAACATCCATTTGATAGACCTTATAGTTCTTGTATGTTGCATAGGCAAGAAATAGTCTAGCAGCTTCAATTCTAGCTACTGGTGCAAATGTCTCACCATAATCAATTCCTTCCATTTGAGAATATCCTTTACAAACTAGCCTAGCCTTGTTTCTTACAACTTGACCATCCTCATTTAGCTTATTTCTAAAAACCCATTTAGTTCTAATAGCATTCTTAGTTTTAGGTCGGGGAACTAAAGTCCAAGTCTTATTCTTCTCTATCTAATCTAGTTCATCTTCCATAGCCTTTAACCAATGTTTATCTTTACAAGCTTCAATAACCAATGTCAGTTTAATTTGAGAAATAAGACACACCTCTTCATTTGCCAGTCTTATTCTTGTCATAACTCCCTTGTTCCTATCTCCAATGATTTGATCTTCAAAATGATTTAATCTTACATACCTTGGTGTCTGCTAAACTTCAGGTTCTCTGTTCTGATCACCAGTCACAGTTGAGTTTTTTTATTATGCCAGTGTAATTGTCTCAATGTCTTGCATCGGTTGAGGCATTGTCGAATCAGTTATGATCACTTCCATTGTCAATTCTCTATCATATGATATAGATTGATCTTTGTATTGCTCATCCACTTTCATATTTGCACTCTCTATAGTTTTCTGTAATCTTTTGTTTTAACATCTATATGCTTTTCTCTGAATTGAATATCCAAGAAATATTCCTTCATCACATCTAGGATCAAACTTCTCAATTGAATCATCCCTTTTGATATAACATTTACTTCCAAAACTTCTGAAATATTTAAGAGTATGTGTATGTCCAAACCATAATTCATAAGGAGTCTTACCGGTTTCACCTTTCATATGAACTCTGTTGAATGTGTAGACTATTGTACTCACTTCTTCTCTCTAGTAGATGTGAGGCAATTTGGCTTTCATCATCATGGTTCTTGCTGCATCCAAAATGGTTCTATTCTTCCTTTACACTACTCCATTCTGCTGGGGAGTTCGACGTGCAGATAACTGTCTCCTAATTCCATTTATCTCACAAAAAATGTTAAATTTATGAGATGTGAACTCACCGCCTTGATCCGATCTCAAACATTTGATTTTCAATCCAATTTCAGTTTCCACCTTTGTTTTGAAGATCTTAAATTTCTCAAAAGCTTCATACTTCTCCCTTAGAAAAGTCACCCACATCATTCTAGAATAATCATCAATTATTAGCATGAAGTACCTATCACCTTTAAAGCTTTTGATCCTTGGTGGACCACATAAGTCAATATGAATCAAATCAAGAACATCATTAGGTTTATCATGTATTCTCTTAAAAGAAGCTCTTCTTATTACAAGTGAAGTTGCCATTGCACCAAAAGATCGACCTATTAATGCTTGATACAACAACTAGGCTTGTAGAATCCACAAGAGTCATTTTAGCCATGTCACAAACCCGAGCACTGTGTTGCACAACACAAGGAGACCAAGGGCATACACCTTGCAACAATCCCCCCCAATGCAAGCGAGGGGTTTGTGTTGTTCTCAAAAAAGAGAAACCCAAGTTCACCTACAATCTATCTATGAAATAGCCAATCTCAATCAATGAAAAGCTTCAGAGCTTGGACAACATAACATAGGATCCTAATGATCCTCCTACACTTCAGGTTCTATTAGACTTGGGGGGGACACCCTTTTGATGCATAAAATACAACTAGTCATAGACATATGGCATGAACAAAAGAAGATGAATCTCAAAAGGCTCAACAACAAGGAGGTTACTGTAGATGGGCTAGATCTACATTGACATCTCAACTATATTGGAGCATGAGATAGGTGGAACATTACCACAGAACATAAAGAAAAAGAAATTTTGATTTGATTTTTTTTTAAAAAGAAGTAAGTAACTTCTAGCTATAACAGATCAGTACTTTAACCCAGACATAGAGTCAATACAAAAACCACAAATGGAATCCAATTTGCACATCAGATTCATTGAAAATGATATCCCTTTATTAATGCTTGACATTAATACATTCTAGACTCAATCAAAGATCATACTTATCCAAACATTGACCCAAATCCAAAATGATTGTTCACATAATTTAAACTCTTCCTTGAAGAGTACCTAAGAACACCCATTACACTCCCACTTTGAGAAGACAAACCCAAACTCCCTTGAAGACTGGATTTATTGAAAATAAAGAATGCCTGAAGACAATCCAATGCAACAATATATATGCCTTACATATATGCGACCTGCAACTAAGAAACAATTTGCAAAATGTATCAACTCAATGACCGAAGAAAAGGAACATCAGCCATTACAACTAAGAAATTACATGCAAAAAATGGAACCCCTCTTGGAAATCTCCTTCGGAGAATTTCTTCCTAAAACTAGAACCCTTACAATGAGAAAAACTCAGAATAAGAGGGAGAAAAAGAATTTTGGATTTTCATCTCTAACAATGGCAACTGCCAAATCTTTCAGCATTAACTGCTCACACACTTGGCCTGCAGAAAATCCTCTCTTTCTAACTGAAAAATATATTCTAAGATCCTGAGGTAACTGCCCCAAAAATATGTTTTGTAGGTTACACTTGGCTATAGAAATGGATTCCTCATTTTTATAGCTTTCCAACGATATATAATACTTATATATTCGTTTAAAAAATAATCCCTCAACCATCAATCTCTCGGATGAGCTCAGTCATTTAAATTTTTGCCTTTTCAGTATAGTCTAAAACAATATTTTAAACTTTGAATTCTAGAACAGATCTCTACCACATGTCACCTCTAGATTGGCTCATGAGTCCCTCTGAACTCCACCTTTCCTGGCACCTGAGCACGACCGAACCCACCACTTCCTTGTCTCTTCCTTCTCGCTGATCCGCAATGGATATTCATTGTACATCTCTACATAGCAGATCATTGACCACCATCCAATCATTTCCAACCTTCTTGTTCTTTATTTCTCCTCTGAATTTCTCTCCTGCTAGGTCCCACCACTTGGTCGCCAAGTCGCACCAATTAGCCATCGAACTACTTCCTATCGTGACATAGTGGCCACCGTCGGATCATCCGTCCGACTGTTAGATCTTCCTTGACTTGCCCACCAGTTAATTTGCCTAGGCTACTCTCTCTTCTAGTAGGCCCACCATGTGTCACTTCCTAATTTACATTGAGCCCACCTTTACCACCACCTCAACTACCACCTCGCCAGTCGCTATGTCACGGGGGATAACCAACGAGCACCTTCATCTCACGGTATAGCAACAACTGTTAGATTGGCTCAAACCTGCTTGATCTTTAACACCTGAACTGCTTACCTTTCCGCACATGCTTTGTCACCAAGTTGCGGGGGATAACTGGCGAGCTTCTTTCCATCATGGTATAGTGGCCACCATTGGATCTTTTGCATCACTGATCGATCTTCCTTGATTTGCTTGATCTCTGCCTTGGCTGATCTGCTCCCTTCTGCCCCATGTCACCACGTGTCAACCTATGGTTTGCTCATGAGTACACCTGGGTGCCACCTGACCCGCCACTAGACTGCCACATCACCTACCACTAGACCCACCACATGTCTTTGGTTCTTTTGGTTTTCTTGATATCTTTTGGGCAAACTTCCTCCCTCGATGAGTTGTTCACATGTCTCATCGATACTTTTTATTTTATTGATGGGATGAGTTCTGATTTCTTTAATGTACTTTATGTCGATGGAACTGATGCTTTCAATGAATCCTTTTAGAGATCCATCATAGCCAAGGTCTGTTCGATAAGTCACTCTTTGGTTTGTCTATGTATCCAGCTGGCCACCATTTGGGTGCCACCTATCATGAGGGTATTCATTTCAGGCACCTCACAATCGGTACAGTGACAGCCACTGATAGTCTCAAAATTTTACTCCACCGTTGATCTTCCTCAGATCCGTTGTTGGATCTCAGTGATCTGCTCGATCTTTAACTCGCCCCTTTTCTGCAAGTGCTTTGTCGCCAAGTCATGGTGAGTATTTGGTGGGCATCTTTCTATCACTGTATAGAAACCACCGTCAGATCATCTATGATCACCGTTGATATGCCCAACTTTCTCGCTGGTTAATTTTCTCTTTTGCTAAAAAATTTGGGCGCTTTGAGATGCACGTACACGTAGGGGCCCACCAATGCTGAGCGAGCCTTGTCAAAAGCCTTTGAGCTTTGACACTTGATATGTGTGGGGCTTTGTATTTAAATATTAAAACTCTCCTCCCTACCACCAATGTGGGATAAATGATTCTTCATGCCTGGTGACTAAAACTGCTTGGAAAGTTCTAAAACCTTTATGCCTACCAAGATGCATTTGCTTGGAAGTTTCTCTGACCTTTTTAAAACCTCTTTGGTGCCTGAGTAAAAAATATTTAGATAGGCCAATTGCTTTTGCTGAAAGCTTCTTTACTTCCCATGTTTCACAGGCACATGAGGGGAGGATTGCTGGCTCCATTTTTCATGCCTTCAAACTAGGCAATTCAGGTTGATTCATTAGGTGGCATACTGAAAGTGCAGAGCAAAATTTTGAAATGGGCCTCTCAAACTAAATTTTTTTATAAGTCCCAATAGTGGCTCTGACTGGGGATGGTTGATTGCAAGATCAACACAAGAATTTAGAATCTTAGGTAGAGCAGACCACCCAAAAAAATAGGACACTTCTCTTCTTCTCAAAAATAGGGGGTCCTTATAGAAAACCACACAACAGAAAACAAAGCAACTGTACAATAAATAAATTATTTATAAAATGGCCCCGGGCCATCAAAGCTAAAGCCAACTCTTTCCCTTATCAAAAATTTGATTCTCATCACTTGGTAATGTAAACAATCTGAAGCAAACACTAATCATCATAGAGGTGTTTGTATTGTGATACACATCTTTCAACATGCTTTTCCAATCAGCATTATATGCACACTCATCATGAAAATAATTTTGGACCTTACTTTCATGATCAACCACTGAAACATACCCATTCCTTTCATCATCTGCTATATGAAATAAATCAGCATCTTTAATATCCCACTCTTGAAAAAATGAATATACCTCTGGCTCAAACATATAATCTGAAATAAGATTTGAACATTCACTCATCTTTGCATGAAAAACTTCAAGATGGGGTTCAAACATACTAGCAAACAACTCATTACAAAAATCTTCATCCTGACACATGTTAGTACTACATGAAACGGTATCAGCTTCATGAACATGTTCATCTTTTACAACATCTGGCATCTGCAACATCTCTTCATACAAGTGGTTAGAAATAAAGTGCAAACCCCTTTTGTGAACATTATGGCAAAGCCACAGCTGGATATGATCTATATCAACATCAAATAAATCATTAGAAATTTGTCTGTTGCAAACATCATCCATTTTGTTGTCACGATCATCTTCACCTAAAAAGGAAGAAACAAAATCTGAAATAAAATTGTCATCAACATTCCATCTATCACAATCACAAGGATTGACACTATGACCATCATTTTCATTGGAATCATCTTGGCAAGGAATATCAACATGTATATAGGGGTAACAATGAACTTCAACAGTTTCATCATTGTTGCTAGCATATGAGCAATTATCCACATCTTCACAAGCAATAAGCTCTTCATCAGCATATGCAGAAATATTTTTAGGATCATGTACATCAATATTTATATCAACAAAAGAATTATTACTGTCTTTAGCTGTATCTTCATGACTGTGGTTCTCACATTCTTTTGTTGATAATTCCTTGTCATAAGACCTCTTCAACTTTTGCTGAAACATGGTGAGTATTTGCAATTTCCTTCATGTCATCATTAATTGAAGCATTCAGTTATTCAATCCTTTCAAGAAGAGTTGCACGTCATCATTCAACACTTTCATGTTTACTATGATATACATTAGTAACATGTAAAGACCACTCCTCATCACCATCATTGTCTTCATCATCATCATCCTTATGAGATGCATGACTAACATCATCAAATGAATTCCTAGCATGTTCACTTAAATTTTCACATTGCAGAAGGTCCTCATTCATAATTCTAATGCTCTCCAACATTTGAGCTTTCTTGTCCACAACTTCAAGAGCTTCTCTAAGTTCTGCAATCATCTACAATTGCATTGCACTTTGTTGTTCAATGTGACATTCTTTATAAATTTGTTCATCAATGTGGGCTGTATTTTCATTGCAATCATGTATACCATTAAAATCTTTTGAAATAATTTTATGCTCAACTTTCATATCAGAAAGATCATCAACATGATTATAGGAAGTGAAATCTGAAAATACTCTCACTTCATCTTCAACACAATTTGCATTATCAATATCTATATGAGGATCAACAATTGTTTGCACCAAACAACTCTGATTTCCATTTGGAATTAAATTATTGGCATTGCCAGCACAAGTATGATTACCAAAGCTCTAAACATTTCTTCTCACTTCACACTTAATTGCAGCATTACAAACATTATGACAATAGACACCGACAGATAAAAATCCTTTAGGGATCTACCATATTTTAAGTTTTTCTCTATGTCCATGGCTGTTATAAAAGCATTATGTAATGCCTTTGGCTCTTTATCCCTCAACTTGTAACTCGTCTTACTTCCAAAGGAATCCAAATAAATCACTAAATACACTTCATCATTTAGTCTATACCCTTGTGGGATCTCAGCCAATGCTTTGGAAAATCTGACATTGAAGGTTGGCACTAATTCACCTTCCTCAACTCTAATCTCCATCAGCCTCCTTAACATATCATTAAAGTTCATTCTCTCAGCAAATTTCTTGAGAAAAGATGCAACTAATTCCTCCCATGAGAGAATAGAAGCTTCATGCAAAAATGAAAAACAAATCCTGGCATCCCCTTTCAAGCTTTGCACAAACAACTTCATGCAAATATCCTCATGGTAGATATCATTGTCATTCATCAAATCAACAAAGTTTTGCACATGCATTCTTGCTGATTGTTTCTTGTCCCTTTTAAACAATGGTAAGTGCTTCCTAATGTCACTTGGAATCTGATTCGTGTAACTAGGTATGCCATCAAAGCAAAATGGCACATAACCTTTAGTAGAGAAATTTCTACAACAATCCATTACTAGCTGCAACCTTGCTTAAATACATTCACTATTTTCAACCAATAAGAATTATTGCAGCTAGAGTCTATCTTCCCTATTATTCAAAATACTTCAACCATTCTTTTAAGCTGATAGGAGCATGCAACCTAAATTATTCCTTTTCCTTCTTAGTGCTGAAACTCACTTGGTAAGGAACAAAATTTCTTACAATCTTTAATACCAAGTTTGGCAAATACTTGGATGTTGTAGTGATGTTTTAATATTTGGTGAGATCTTTCTTAGACCTTCTAACATTGTACACTGATCTTCATACAGAGTTTCCACCTTCTTCATGGAGGAAAGTATCTTCAATAAATTTCATATTTCCCCAGCAGAGTCGCCATTTTTGTTGTTCTCAAAAAAGAGAAACCCAAGTTCTCCTACAATCTATCTATGAAATAGCCAATCAATGAAAAGCTTTAGGGCTTAGACAACATAACATAGGATCCTAATGATCCTCCTACACTTCATGTTCTACTAGACCTAGGGAGGAGACACCCTTTTGATGCATAAGATACAACCAGTCACAAACATATGGCATCAACAAAAGTAGATGAATCTCAAAAGGCTCAACAACAAGGTGGTTACTTTAGATGGGCTAGATCTACATTGACATCTCAACTATATTGGAGCATGAGATAGCTGGAACATTACCACAAAACAGAAAGCAAAAGAAATTATGATTTGATTTTTTTTTTTAAAGAAACAAGTAACTTCTAGCTATAACAAATCAATGCTTTAACTCGGGTATAGAGTCAATTAAAAACCACAAATGGAATCCAAGCTGCACATCAGATTCATTGAAAATGATATCCCTGTATTAATGCCCGACATTAATAAATTCTAGACTCAATCAAAGATTATACTTATCCAAACATTGACCCAAATCCAAAATGATTGTTCACATAATTTAAACTCTTCCTTGAAGAGTACCTAAGAACACCCATTACACTCCCACTTTGAGAGGACAAACCCAAACTCCCTTGAAGACTAGATTTATTGAAAATAAAGAATGCCTGAAGACAATCCAATGCAATTGTATATATGCCTTAAATATATGCGACCTACAACTAAGAAACAATCTGCAAAATGTATCAACTCAATGACAGAAGAAAAGGAACATCAACCATTACAACTAAGAAAATTACATGCAAAAATGGAACCCCTCTTGGAAATATCCTAAGGATAATTTCTCCCTAAAACTGGAACCCTTACAATGAGAAAAACTCAGAATAAGAAGGAATAGAAGAATTTCAGATTTTCATCTCTAACAATGGAAACTGCCAAATCTTTCAGCATTAATTGCTCACACACTTGGCCTGTAGAAAATCCTCTCTTTCTGACTGAAAAATATATTCTAAGATCCCGAGGTAACTAGCCCAAAAATATTTGGTGTGGGTTACACTTGGTTGCAGAAATGGATTGCTCGTTTTTATAGCTTTCCAATGATATATAATACTTATATATTTAGGCAAAAAATAATCCCTCAACCATCAATCTCTCGGATGAGCTCAGTCATTTAAATTTCTGCCTTTTCACTATAGTCTGTGTAGACACCCAAAATTGTCATGTCTAATTAAATAAATATTTTATTTATTTAATTATCTAAGCTTAATTCTTCTATTAATTAAATAAATCTTTATTTATTTAATTAATTCATTTATCCTCTTCTAGCCTTATTTCTCATTTAAATAGATTCATTTATTTATTTAAATTATCCTTTTTCTAAATTAAATAAATATTTTATTTATTTAATTGATCCCACTTCTTCTATTAATTAAATAAATCTTTATTTATTTAATTAATTCATTAACCTTTTCTACCCATGACACATGTCATTCATCTCTTAATTCATACACTACCTACCCCTTTCATTATTTTATTATTTCTTCTACCTACCCTCTAATCATAGCCGACCTCCTTTTACACCTCTCAATCTTATCCCTCCATTTCATATAGTGTCTTCTATATAAGGAGATACTTCCTTCATTATCGAACGAATGAACTACTTGATCAATTGACTACACTACTATCCTACTTGCAACCACATTTCGTTCTTTGTTGAGCTCTTGTGCACATAAAATCTGAGAGAAAATATATCAAGCAAGATCAATGGAGATAGGAAGAATGGAGATCAAAACCCTATTGGACATGTGATGGTATAACCTTTGCGATTTCATTTGATTTGCATTGTCTTAGGTAATCTTCATATGTTATGGTGGATCTTTGTTGTTGTTAGGCTAGGGTTTTGTGGTTGAATTCATTTAGCCTTTCAATATCATTATTATTGTTATCCATTTTCACCATAAACATTTTGGCACGCCCGGTGGGACTATTGTCCCTTTTGCATTTAACATCCTTGTTGCAGATATTGTGTTTTGAAGTTGTAGATCTGACATTTTCGGTAGCATTTTGATATTTTCGCGTCTGCATACTTTTGGATAGCATTTTTGGCTTTTTACCGTGTCAGTGAACTTTCGGATCACGTCTGGGTTCCCGAACCGGGTCTGGGACATTTGGAATCGCGTCTGTGTTATCAACAGTATTTTATTTTTTTTTGCAGGTTTTGGAAACTGCGATTGTGTTCTAAAGTCGCGTCTGCGGTGTTTTTAGCCACGTCTGTGTCCAAAAATCGCGTCTGTGTTCTGGAGCCACTTCTGTGTCTCACAGAACCATGTCTGCGTCATGAAGTTGCATCTGTGTCGAGGGTAATCACGTCTGTGTTCACCGATTTCAAATTTTGAGTTATTGGTTTAGTTTTGGGTTTTTGCATTTAGGATTTCAGATCTGGTTTATTTTGAGCTAACATTTTCAGATCTAGCTAACGAAATTGGTGCAGCTTGTCTTGAAAGTAAAATCATTTGGTTGAAGGCCCCTATTTTCACAAAGTCTTTTGGATTTAAAATTTACCTAACTTGTGTGCTTGCAGGAAGGGGTGATTATTTGAAACAATCCAAACTACTAACAACTCTTTGTTGTAGGTCCTTGGCATGGGTTTTGATTTTATTGTGTGCCTTGTTTTCATAGACTAGAAAACACTTCAATTGGTGCACTAAAATTGATTTATTGTCTTTTGTGCCTTGAGCAATAGGCTCTTTTTGTTTAATCTTTTAGAGGGCCTATCTTCCCGTGTGGTCATTAGGACTACTAGTGAGAAGAGAATGACCCAAGTGGTAGCGAGGAAAACCCACCTCTTCCAAACCACTATAAATAATTGTATTCAAGGTGAAAACTATGAATAATGTGTGTTGATTAGTTCATACCGACACTATGTCTCCCCATAAACCCATTTGATCAAATTTATTTGATCAGTTGTAGGGTGTAACCCCTACCGGCTGGGAGTCTTCTATATTTATAGAGCTGAAAGTGCCGCATGTATGGCCACACAAGCGGATGCCCTTACTAGTACCTTTTTGTTTTAGAAGCCCAAATCCTTCTAGTTGTTGGGGCAGGAGGTTGAACCTCTGGTAGTGGCCCACACACATACGGTTCTTAGTAGAGATACAAAGTTCACCACGGGGAGTTTTTGTGAGGACTGATGCTTGGCTGACTCGAAAAGTGAGTGCCGAGGGTGGAGCCAGTGAGGTCAAGCATCTAAGTATCCACTCTAAATAGCGTAGCCTCGGGGGTAAAACTCAATGTGGGATCAACAACTATTGTCTTGGCCAACCATAAGAATTGTGCTTGACTTATTTTAAACATTCAAAACATTCAAGACCAAACAGCAAAACATTGTGTCTTTTGTGTCTTCAAGTGTATGCAAAACATTTTTACATCAAACAACACACTTTTTATTGGAGTCATTTTGAAGTCTAGACACTTGCAAAAATTAGGTCTTCAATAACACTGTGTCCTCTTGTCACGAAAAATAGTCAAGCAGTCAGATTTGGTTACAACAAAATGACTTCACAGATTGGAAAAGATTGCACAAATTTTGTAGACTCATCTGTGTCTGACATAATAGCATCTATGTTGTATAACCGCGTCTGTGAAGGGCAGAAACGCATCTGTGTTTACAGAATCAACATTACACTTTGAAAAAAATCTCATAAGTGCGTGTGTGTTGAACAAAGCCATGTCTGTGTCAGGAAACCGCGTCTGTGTTCAGAATTGAAAAACTGTTACAGTCCAGCAAACAAACACAGCCAGTTTCAGAATTCTTGAGCTTCCTAGGTCATTTCTCCAAGGTTTCATTTAGCATTCAACCTGTCTTTGGGTCTCACATAGTCCATCATTGCTTCACATCTCACTTTACATTCACAATTGTCTAAACTTGAATCAAAAGGTCACTTGCTTGTCCTCACTATTCTTTGTCAACACACTACATACAACAACACTTTGCTAAGTGGTCCCTCATCAAGGTTTCTTACCTTTGGGTCTCATTTGGTCTTACTTAGAGTCAAGGTCAACTTACCTCATCAAGAGAAACTATCCTCTCTTTGGAAGTCACACCTACTCTACTACATACATACTTGGTCTTACATTTTGGATATTGCAAGTACACCTCATATTCATTTACATTCCATCCAACTCTTGGTCTTCTGTACTTTTTCCATTTTCATCTAGTCTCACACATCTTGGTCAATACCTAGTTCATGGTTGAAACTCATCTTCAAAAATCTAGGAGAGAAACTAAAGAGGCTCAAGAGTCCGCAAACATGAGTGTCTATGAGTATGACAATGATGTCTTTTTCAATACTGATCATAACACATTACCTGACATGGATGTCTATAGAAACATTCCAAATGTTGAGAACATGGACACTACAAACAATAATGATACACACAATGACAATATGGACAACTTTTCCATACATTCAGCAGATGTGGAAGAATCCATTATAAATCCCCATTTCAATCGATTGGCTGAGAAAATAATGAGAAGGGATAGACAATACTTCTTACAAATGATGGCACAAAGTGGAGCCAAGATACCTCATGATTTTGACATGTCTCAAATAATGGAAAATTGACCTTTGTAACAACCTCACTCAAACATGGATCAAAGGAGACCTAATAGTGGAGGAAATAGAGGACCATATATGGTACCTGAATCACCATCATCTTTGCTTCAAAAACTTGAGGTCCCACATACACATGGTCAAGCATATGATACTCACCTTTGCAGGCCTTTATGGAAGTCTTATGCAGAAAGATATGCTCAATCACATACCCATGCTAAGGATCAACCACCAAAGCAATTGGATATTCAAAAGTATGCTCAAAATTTGGACACAAGGAAACCTCGTGTCAAATTTGGGGGCAACACATTAGAACATTCCTATAGAGTATGGTATACATGGACAAAATAGATATTTCGTTCCTCAACATGAATCTATACCAAGTGGTCCATATATGCAGCATCACTATAGACCTCCTCCATATGAACATGTGTATGATCCATATCATCCATATATGCAACATGCTCCTCCTCCAATTGGTGCCTCAAGCATAGGGTATGGTCTAAGAAGTTGATCTCCACCTAAGAACAATTTGGAGCAACAAATCAGGGACTTACAAAAGAAAATGGAGGACATAAATACACCAAAGCCAACATTCACAATGAGAGACATATGTCCTTATCCATTTGACAAGAGCATTCCAATGCCTCCTTTTCCTACATACTTTGTGACACCTAAGTTTGATAAGTATAGAGGAAAAGGGGATCCTAAGGCACACATAAGATATTTTTTCACATCTTGCATTGAGGTAGCAGCAGAAGAGACATATTTGATGAGATTATTCCCACAAAGCCTAGGTGATCAAGCTATGGAATGGTTCTCCCAACTCCCACCTGGAATTAAGTCATGGGGTGACTGAGCAGAGGCATTTATTCAACCTTTCTCCTACAATATAGAGATAGACATATCAGTCACTACTTTGTGCAACACCAAGCAAAAAGATGGAGAGTCTTTTTCATCATTTTTACAAAGATTAAGGAATCTAGCTAGCAGATGCTCTTGTGAAATTCCACAAAAACAAATGGTAGAAATGTTCACCCAGAATGTTATCAAAGACATTGGCTATGATCTAAGGAAAGCTTGTGTGTCCACCTTCAAGGATGTCATTGAAAAAGGCTTAGCAATAGAGAAGGTCCTAATTGAACAAGGAGTTATTAAGATATTCAAGGAAAACAAAGATGACTTTAAAGGAAAAGACAAGCCAAGATTTTTGGAATAAAAACAAGAACACAGTCAATGATGGTGTTGTTGATGCCAATACAGTGTGACCCAAATTCATTTTTTCTGGATCAAACGAGGTGAATACTCAAACAAATTCTAAATCACGAAGGAAGTACACTCCATTGGGAGAACCACTTGAGTCAGTTTTCAAAAAACTAGTGGCAAACAAAATCATAACAATTCCAGATTTTCCTCCATATGAACCAAAGGTCAAACCAAATTGGTGGAATGATGATGAGTATTGCGAATTCCATAAGAGCAAGGGTCATAAAATAGGAAATTGTCATCGATTGAAGAACATCATACAAGATCTCATTGATAGAGGTGACATTGAGATTGAAGGACACTCATCCAATCAAGAACATGAGATTTTTAAGGAACCATTCCCAAAACATGACAAAGGAAAAGCTAAAGCCACAGATGATCAAACCAACTATACTAGAGCATCTTATAACTATGATTCAACCATCAATCACATCTCGATGGACAATTATGTCTCTACCATTATTATCAAGGACAAAACCCCTGAGAATTCGACCTAGAGACCCAAGATCATTCTGAAAGGTGTTGGATCTTCTTCCGAACCTACCTCTGAATGTCATGTTACAACTCATCAAGGTAAAATCACTTTGCAAGGTTCTATAACTAAAAACACCACTTCTTCATCAACCAAACCTAAGTACGACCTTGTAGAACAGTTAGGGAAGACACTCGCGCTCATCTCCATCCTTGAGCTCTTACGCATATCCCCCACACATAAAGCTATTCTTGACAAAATCTTGAGAGACACTACTATTCCTACTAATCTGAATGTGGACTAGTTTCAAGCCATGGTGGGATACCTTTCTGTTCCACACTCTCTTACATTCACAGAAGCCGATGACACCTCCGTAAGTCAGCCACATAATGCACTGCTACATGTTGAAACCTTCATACACAAACATCGAATAAAATGAGTCCTGATAGATGGAGGAGCTGGTCTAAACATTTGCACATTGAGCACAATTAAACAATTAGGATATTCTGATAAAGCTATGAATTCTACAAATAAAATCACCATCAAGGCATATGATGATGAAGAGCATTCGTCCAAGGGCACAGTTACCTTACCTCTCAGAGTTGGGCTAGTTACGAAGGATGTGGTTTGTCAAGTCTTGGATCTAGATCTCACTTATAACATATTGCTAGGACATCCTTGGATTCATGAAATGAGGGCAATCCCATCTACATATCATCAATGTATTAAGTTTCCTCACAATGGAGTGGAAGTAACAGTTAACGGTGATCCTAATCCGTTCATATACTACAATAATCTTAGATCAAAAACTAAGACCATCATTCCCAGTATTCGTGAAGCTGTTCCTTCCTTGGCATACATTGATCCTGAGTCATTAAAACCTTCGACATCAAAACAAGGTGAGCTTAAAGGCAAGTTTCAGGACAAGGGCATGGGGGAATACACTTTAAATCAGACCATGTACTTACGACAAGTCATGAGTTCACCAAAAGAATATGGAAGACCACATCCTAACAAGCAAGTATCCATCAGGGTACTTAAATGGGACCCTACTACCTTTCAAAGATGGGGTGAACTGGAAGAGGAAGACTTATACAAAATGCTTTACAAAGACATTGAAGATGACACACAAGATCACATCAGTCTACCTTGTGAGAAATATGGCAAAGGCTTCAAAATTCTACAAAAAATTGGGTATGATGGAAAAAGCCCTCTTGGGTTACGAAAGGAAGGAATCATTGAACCTTTACAACCTGAATTGACATTTAAAAAGGAATGCTCAAAAGGACTTGGTTTCCTGACTTCCAAGGTCCACACTCAAAGGATAGAATAAGCCTTACAAATCAAAGCTACCAAAATTCAACAAGAGGATCGCTATTCCACAGACTCCAACGAATGGGAATGGGGTTCAGATAAGTCCTCCAGTGACTACGAGCTCATTGAGACATTCAGAGAGCCAGATGAACCCACAGAAGAAGAGGAATTTTATAACAAGTTCAGAGTTGGTCAAGAAATAACCCATGAGGATTCCACATAGTCCTTGTCTCAAGGTTCTAGGTTGAAATCACATAGGATGAGAAGACCTGTCCCAGAATGCGCTAACTAGTGATGATAATTTGGATTCGCTCACGATCGAGACTGATGAGGAGAGTGCCATTGATGACCTTGATAATTACCTTGACATACCCAAATATAACTGCATCTTCACTCTTAGCCCCACTAACTTTGAAGACATTGAAGGCCTTCCCCTTGTTCACCACCAACTCATTGACTAGGATCATGAAGGACCTGCATAGTTTGACACATTCAAAAATGATGAAGCTTTTAGTGACTATCTTGGCATACGAGACGATCTCCCTCTTGGGGACCATAAGGCAGGATACACTATAGAACTCAATAGCGTGGCATATTTTGGTGAGGGTGTCAGACCTTCCAGTCGCAAAAATGTGAAAATAAGAACAAACCAAGGGTCTTATGGCGAAAACCACACTGTGGCACTATCTAACCCCAAAAAAGTAAAAAGAAAGGACATATCTGAGGGAAAAAACCTCTCTGAGGCACCCGAAGATGGAAGGCTCGACATTCTCCCAACATCATATGAGGAAAAGTCATCCATGTTGGTAGAGGAGACTATCAAAACAAACATTGGTATAGAAGAGGTTCCACACCACATATTCCTGGCTCAACTATTGACGGAGTCAGAAAGGTCAAAATTCATAAGTTTTTTCAAAGAACAACAAATCAACTTTGCCTGGTCATACGCTAATATGCCTGGATTAGATCTGGATTTGGTAATGCATCATTTGACAGTCAAACTGGGGGCAAAGCCAGTGAAACAAAAATTAAGAAAAATGCATCCACAAGTGGCATTACTAGTCAAAGCAGAACTTGAGAAATTATTGGATGTCGGATTCATACACCCAATTGATTATCCTAAATGGATCTCTAACTTAGTGCCTGTTAGTAAACCAGATCACAACATTAGAATATGTATAGATTTCAGAGACATCAACAAAGCTTGTCCAAAGGATGACTTCCCATTACCAAATATTGACTTGATTGTTGATCTCACAGCAGGTCATGAAATGTTATCATTGATGGATGGATTCTCTGGTTATAATCAAATAAAGATCGCGCCCGAGGATCAACACAAAACATCATTCACTTGTCCTTGGGGAACTTTCTGCTGGAATGTCATGCTTCGGGTTTAAAAATGCAGGTGCTACATATCAAAGAGCCATGACTACTATCTTTCATGATCTCATGCATGTAACCATGGAAGATTATGTCGATAACCTCTTAGGCAAATCAATAGACAAAAATACACATTTGGACATACTTTCAGTCATCTTTGATCGGTTGGAAAAATACAAAGTAAGATTAAACCCCAAGAAATGTGTCTTTGGAGTAACCTCCGAGAAGCTCCTAGGATTCATTGTATCCAAAAGAGGAATCGAAGCTGATCTAGCAAAAGTCAAGGCCATCTTGGAGATGCAACCACCAAGAAATATCAGTCAACTTTGATCCTTACAAGGCAGACTCCAGTCCATACGAAGATTCATAGCACAACTTGCAGATAAGTGTAATCCTTTTCAGCACTTGCTACATAAAAACATCAAATTCAAATGGGATCATAACTGTCAATAGGCTTTCCAGACACTCAAAGATTATCTTCTAAATCCACTAGTTTTGATGCCACCAGTTCCAGATCAGCCTCTGTTACTATACATATCAGCTACTCCAATAGCACTGGGGGCACTCTTAGCACAACAAATTGTTAAGGGCAAAGAAAAAGCAGTATACTATATCAGTTGCACATTGGTAGGATATGAGCTAAATTACACACCAATTGAGCATGCATGTATCGCCGTGGTCTTTGCTTCGCAAAAATTATGACATTACATGCTCACTCATAAGACCAAGTTGGTTGCAAGGATAGACCCATTGAAATACCTTCTCAATAAAGCAACACTTACTGGGCGACTGGCGAAATGGGTAATGATCCTGAGTGAATTCAACATTGAGTATGTGGATAGAAAAGCAATAAAAGGACAAGCCATTGCAGATCAATTAGCAGATGCTCCCATGATAGATGATGTTCCTCTAAGTTCGGAATTTCCAAATGAATCCATTTTAACAATGTCACATGCAAAGCCATGGCAACTGTACTTCGACGGCTCATACACACAGCATGGGGCAGGAGTTGGCATCCTCTTTATAACTCCTCAAGGGGATTCTATACCAAAATCATACCGCTTATCATTTCCTTGCACTAACAATATAGCGAAATATGAGACATTAACAACTAGATTACGGATCACAGTTCAGTGGAAGATTCAGGAACTTCATGTTTTTGGGGACTCTCAACTTGTCATTCGTCAAGCAACTAATGATTACCAAACAAAAGATGAAAAATTAATGCCTTACAAACAAATGGTGGATGACCTGAAACAACACTTCACAAAGATAGATTTTGAGCAGATACCAAGAGAGCAGAATCGAGCCGCAGATGCCATGGCTACAATTGCTTCACTGATTGATCTACCTCCACATGAGACCCGTTATGAGTTCTTGGTGGATAACCTTTTGGTTTCTTCATATGAGATCATGCCTACTGAGATGATATGTGTTGTCGATCCCGAGTCCCAGGTATATGGTTCCATTTTCACATACCTTCGTGACAATACCCTACCTCCTGATCTATCAAATAACCAACATCGCACTTTCATTTGCCAATCCTCTCGATATGTCATTTTAGCTGATATCCTATACCAACAAGGTCTAGATGGCACTCTTCTTTGATGTTTAGAAAGCGACAAAGCTCAGATTGCGTTACGTGAAGTACATGAAGGGATATGTGGTCCACATGCTAGTTGTCCTACCTTGGCCAAGAAACTCATCAGGACTAGATATTACTAGCCCAATATGGAAAGAGACTCATATCAGTTTGTCAAGAAATGTAAGCAATGTCAAATTCATGGAGACCTCATACATGCGCCAGCACAAGAGCTTCAACCAATTGTGTCTCCTTGTCCCTTTTGTCAGTGGGGACTCGATCTCATAGGCAAGATTCACCCTCCTTCTTCCAATGGTCATAAATTCATTATCACTGCCACAGAGTATTTCACAAAATGGATTGAAGCCGTGCCTCTCACACAAGTGATGGGAAAATAGATTGCTACATTCATCCTCAACTATATCATTTGTCGATACGGTATTCCTGTTTCCATTATCACTGATAACGAGCGTCCCTTCAAAAATCAGGATGTTCATGAACTTTGTGACCGCTTCCATATTTCCCATCATTTCTCCACACCATATTACCCCCAAGGTAATGGTCAAGCTGAGGCATCTAATAAAACAATCCTTAAAATCCTCAAAAAGACAGTCGACGATGCTGGCCGTAATTGGCATATCCAACTTAATCCTGCACTTTGGGCTACCGTACAAGTGTCCACACACCTATAGGAGCTACACCCTATTCACTTGTCTACGGTGCTGAAGCCATCTTGCCTATTGAGGTCGAGCTACCCTCTTTATGGGTCTCTTTGCAAAACATTATCAGTGATGAAGACTATAGGGTTTCTCGCTTACAAGAACTATTCGATGAGCGAAGACAAATTGCTTTTAATCATCTCAAGGCTTACCAACAACAAATGAGTCGCAGCTACAATCACAAAGTCAAGCCTTGCACATTTGAGGTAGGTGATCTGGTTCTCAGAGAAAATCCCAAAAATCAGCAAGACAGAGAGAAGAGGGGCAAGTTTGAACCAAATTGGCTTGGTCCTTACATCATAACAGCAGCATATGGATCTGGGGCATATCAGCTCTCAACTACAGAAGGTGAATCTTTGGAGGATCCTATCAATAGCATGCACCTTCGTAGGTTTTACACATAGCTCTTAAGAGTATCCTAATTCAAAAAATACAAAAAAATTATAAAAACATAAAAATCATTACTTGGTGAAAACCTCGCAAACAGGGGCCTTGTGACACAAAAAAACATTGAAAAATCGAAAAAAGTAAAGAGAAATAATTTCGTCCAATGGTGAAAACCACTTCGGTGGCACCCTGGGCAAGTACCATGGTGAAAACTGGGTCACCAATGCCATGCGTAGAGACATTGCTCCTCCCTCCTTCAGTATTCTCTTTCATTCTTTCACTTTGCACACACTCACGACCAATTCATCCATAATAAACTTACCCATTCCCCTCATGGCTTGTTATTGATCTACCCAAGATTGGTTAGCCATTCATAATAAACCTCCCTTTCCATCCATAATAAATCAGCTCCTATCTGTGGCTAAGGAAAATCCTACATCTAGTGATAGGTGTGGAATTGAGAGCATCACATGTTTCAAGGAGTACAGTTTCTTCCAGCTTCCTTCAGTCTATCCACACACAATCCGCAATAAAGCAACATTTGCATCATAGATCTACAATAAAGTTCTGTCTTCTTCGCAATAAAGTATCAGTTTCATGGATTCAGTCAGTTTCAGATGAGACACAACAACAACAATGGGCTTCAACAAATCAAATCTTTCAACAGACTCAGACAACATATGGTTCAATGCTAGCTATCCTTTCTATGAAAGTAAACATTGTGACCACAATCAAATAAGACTTATATAAGTGACAAGAGACACTAAACTTGAGGACTACAGTGGATGTTGGTGCCGAGTCTTGGTTTTCTTTTGATTTTATCTTTTGGTGACATGTCTTTTAGCTTTTCCAGGATGTCTCTGACTAGAGATTCTATCTCCAGGATGTCTTTGACTAGAAAGGCGAGGATGGGGTATCGTCACCTATTTGTATTTGCTATCTATGGATTGTCTTTTAGTAATGCTATGACTTGTCCAAGGATATGAGGACATTGTGAGTCTAGTGTGAACTGGGGCATTCCTTGTTTGTGACTGTCTTATCTCCATGCAAACAGGTACAATGACTTTTCGGGTCGAACATATGCCTCGATTGTCATAACCTACTTGCCATAATAAAGCTCAATGATGATAAACACACAAGAAGCTCTTTCACTTTCATATCTTCTATCTTTCATCCCCCTTTCTTGATTGACTTCCATCATCTTTCTTGAGTGTGCGTAGCCTGCTATCACATGACTGAGTATAATGACACACCAAAAACATTTGCATTTCATGTAGTTGCACCTGCATTACCACATATAAGCATTTCATACATACATATAGATATCACAATTGCATCACATCCAGAACACAACACATTTATCACACTTTACATTTTCATCATGTAAATAATCATTTGCATTATCATATTCATCTGCATTACACACATTCACATTTGCATCATGCATACACATATAAAACATAAAAGAACAAAAACATATATTGCATTGCATCATGTACATATTTGCATCCATGTCATAAGCATCACATAAAACATACATCATGAAACATCTCATCACATAGATACACATGCATATAGCTGCCGCAAAGATGAATCATTTCATATATATATAAAGTGTCATGATACAAGGATGTCAAAAATCATATGGCTACAATCACGCGAAGGTGTCTACATCATCATACAAAAATGGTACAATACTCATACATAGGGAGACCTCTACGGCTATGATGAACTCCCTCCCTCGGAGCCACCTGGCCTCAACGGAACCTGAGCCCCTGAAGGACCCACCCTAGGATCATCCCTCCTATCCCCTCTATCTGGTGGTGGTGGAGGACCCATAACCCCACCACTAGATGCCTGTCTCCTCCGGCTCCCTCCCATAGCTGTCCCTGTCTGCGATGGTCTATGGAAGCTCCTCGCCTGCTGATCAGCTGGAACTGCACCATAATAAAGATCTCGCCAGTAGGCAATCTCCTCCCCTACCCGCAAGACATAGGCATATCCAGCCCCTGTGTCCTCTGCTGCCTGTCTCCCAGCTCGTAGTGCTATCTTAGCCTCTGTGTAGTGCTGAATGGCCTAGTCTCGCTCCTACTCAGTATCTCTAAGCCACCTCCTAAGCCTATCTGTCTCCCTCTCTAGGTCTTGGATCTCATTTGCTTGTCCCTGGTAGATCTCCCTCAGCTCCGTCAGCTCATCCTCCTCTGCCTCAGCCCCCTATGGCTCTGCCTGTGGCTCCCCCTGTACGGGTGCCTGCCCCTATGCTTGTGCCTATACTGGTACCTATACTAGTGCCTGTATTGGTACCTGTCCCTATATTTGTCCCTGTACCTATCCCTATACCTGCACCTATCTGGGACCCTGTGCTGCTGGCACCTGTCGCGATAATCCACCATGACCCCTCACCACCCGAGCCTGCCTATCCTCTCCACCCTCCCTCTGTGGTGCAACCCTCCTCTCTCTAGCTGCTCCCCTGCTCCTCCATCGGCCTCTGCCACCATCATCACCATCATCATCCCCATCCCCACCACCATCTCTATCTAATAACTCTCCTAGATCCGTCAGGAGTGGGAATGGATGCTTGGCCCAGTATGTTATGTACTCGACATCCATGCTGACATCCTCAATCTCTAGCCACATATCCTAGGGGAGGGGCATCATCTCTACAAGCTATGTAACTACCTGATCATATGATAATAGGGGCCCAAACTGCGCCTGATCTCTCATAGTCCGTGCATACATGCTTGAACCTCGTGGCATCCACTGGATCCTGCCGAACTGCCTGCCAACCCTGTCCACTAGCTGCCTCTCTAGCACATAGGGTGTACGTCCAATCAGGTACCTACTCTGAAAGGTGTAGGGCAGCTCTACCGCATCATCCTCCCACTGCTCGCATCTCAGGTATGGCCTCCATATGAACACATCAATGTCATCAATCACCCGCTGCCAGTGCTCTAACCTACTAATCCGTGGCTGCGATGTGATCATGTCATATAAGTGAACAAAACTACATCCGTGACCTCTTCCTATGAAGTGTATCGGTCTCGTCACTAGCAGATGCTCATAGGCCCACACCTATAACAATGTCACCCCGCAGCCCAATCCCACTTATCCGTGGTATACAAACTGATGTAACTCATAGTAGAGGTGTGCCAGCACACACGGTCCCCAAGCATATCTGGTGTGTTGTGTCACCAGTGTCTCTAGTGCACCTCCCCAGCCCACAACCAACCCTTGTGTCGCTCTATCAGGACACAAGAACCCACTGATTGCTCCTCCTATCATTGCTGGCAGCGCCAATCCTATGGCTGTCATAGTATCCCAAGCCACATGTCCAGCCCTCATCTCCAGTCCTAGGTCCTAGAACACTCATCTCAGAGCCTCCCTATCTCCGTCTCGATCGTAGGGAATTAGCTCCCCATCGATCAGTATCCTCAAGATCCTATATACATCCTCGAGGGTGACTGTCATCTCCCCCATTGGCAAATGAAATGTACAAGTCTCAGAGTGCCACCTCTCCACCAGTGTAGTCAGCAGTCCCATGTTCACTCGAAACTTAGGCACATACAACATATGTCTCAATCCCATAGCCTCGATCGCAGCTCGCTCCTTGGCTATCAGCTCAAGTTGCAATCTCTGAGTCGATGGGAATCTCTCTCATGACTCCAACATAGGCAAATACTCCTGCAATCAAGCAAACCAATCATGTCAGTCATTGTGGCATTCACTGTTCATCACAAAATGCTACTTTTTATCTAAATGCATCTTGCTATCTACCCTAGTGACATTCACTATTCATCACAAAGTGTTGCTTCTATCCTAGTGGTACTCCCTATTCATCATAAAGTACTACATGTTTTGCACTCACTGTTTATCACAAAGTGCTGCTCTTTTTAGTACTCACTGTTCATCACAAAGTACTACATGTTATGCACTCCCTATTCATCACAAAGTGCTGCTCTTTTTAGTACTCCCTGTTCATCACAAAGTACTCTATCTTGATACTCACTATTCATCACAAAGTGCCTTGATCTATTCTAGTCTTCCCTAGAGGACCTGCTTGAGTGTATCCTCTCAGCAGCTTATCCAATCGACAACATATGTTCATCACAGAACTGCCAATTTGACCTAGAAGACACAAATCCACATTTTTTTGATACAAATGCGCTTTCCTGACATAAACACCCTTGAAGACTGCACAGACGCGCTTGAAAAACACAGACGCGCCTGAATAACATAGATGTGCCTATGCTCTGCACAGATGCACCTGGGCGACATAGACGCGCCTATACATCATAGACGCGATCTCATTCATCACAGACGCATTTTCTGACACAGACACAGACGCGCCTCTCGAGCATAGATGTGCCTAGCACCAACACAGATGCACCTGGACATTTTTGGACATTTTTTGGACCCTATTCTAAGCACATTTATTTCCCTATCTACCATGCATTAATGAAAACAATAATGCAACAAAGTATAAGGAGGTTTTGCGGTACTTACCAGCTCTCCTGCCTCTACTGGCCTCTAGAATCGGCGAACGCGGTTGAATCTATGAACAAAAGCCATCGCTGCTAACTGCTACTACTCTCTTTTCACTCTGCACTCTGCTCTCGTGGATGTGTAGATGACAATGAGGATGTATTTTCCCCTGTGGTCTATCTTATAGACTACCCCTAGCCCTCGTTTCCTGAGTCAGTCTTCATTATCCCGTGACTTTGTCACCTTATCCGGTCAGTCCATTCTAGCCTTTCTTTCTTATCGAGAGATTGTCTGTAATCTTTTCAGACATTTTCATCCAATCTCTCGAGGGGGCATATCATTCCCATCTTGGGGCAACTCTGTATCAATTCATCTTATCTTCTTTGAAACAACGCAACAAGCCGCATTGTCTCAAAGAGGGGCAAAATGTAGACACCCAAAATTGTCATGTCTAATTAAATAAATATTTTATTTATTTAATTATCTAAGCTTAATTCTTCTATTAATTAAATAAATCTTTATTTATTTAATTAATTCATTTATCCTCTTCTAGCCTTATTTCTCATTTAAATAGATTCATTCATTTATTTAAATTATCCTTTTCCTAAATTAAATAAATATTTTATTTATTTAATTGATCCCACTTCTTCTATTAATTAAATAAATCTTTATCTATTTAATTAATTCATTAACCTTTTCTACCCATGACACATGTCATTCATCTCTTAATTCATACACTACCTACCCCTTTCATTATTTTATTATTTCTTCTACCTACCCTCTAATCATAGCCGACCTCCTTTTACACCTCTCAATCTTATCCCTCCATTTCATATAGTGTCTTCTATATAAGGAGATACTTCCTTCATTATTGAATGAATGAACTACTTGATCAATTGACTACATTACGATCCTACTTGCAACCACATTTCGTTCTTTGTTGAGCTCTTGTGCACATAAAATCTAAGAGAAAATATATCAAGCAAGATCAATGGAGATAGGAAGAATGGAGATCAAAACCCTATTGGACATGTGATGGTATAACCTTTGCGATTTCATTTGATTTGCATTGTCTTAGGTAATCTTCATATGTTATGGTGGATCTTTGTTGTTGTTAGGCTAGGGTTTTGTGGTTGAATTCATTTAGCCTTTCTATATCGTTATTATTGTTATCCATTTTCACCATAAACAGTCTGAAACTATATTTTAAACTTTGAATTTCTCGCATAGATATCTGCCACATGTCACCTCTGGATTGGCTCATGAGTCTCTCTAGACTCCACTTGTCCTGCCATCTGAGCATGACCAGACCTACCACTTCCTTGTCTCTTCCTTGTTGCTAATGCACAATGGATATTCATCGTGCATCTTTGCATAGTGGATTAGCAACCACCGTCTGATCATTTCCAACTTGCTCATTCTTTATTTGTCCTTTGAATTGCTCTCCTGTTGGGTCCCACCACTTGGTCACCAAGTTGTGCCAATTAGCCATTGAGTTACTTCCCATCGCAACATAGAGACCATCGTCGGATCATCCGTCTGACCATTAGATCATCCTTGACTGCCACCTCAATTGTCACCTCGCCAATTGCTATGTTGTAGGGGATAAGCAGCGAGCACCTTCATCTCATGGTATAGAAACAACTGTTAGATCAGCTCAAACCTTCTCAATCCTTAACACCTGAATTGCTTACCTTTTCCACACATGCTTTGTCGCCAAGTCGTAGGGGATAACTAGCAAGCTTCTTTCCATCACAATATAGCGACCACCATTGGATCTTTTGCATCACTGACCGATCTTCATTGATTTGCTCGACCTCTACCTTGGCTGATCTGCTCCCTTTTGTCGTGTATCACCACGTGTCAGCCTATGGTTTGCTCATGAGTGCACTTGGGTGCCACCTGACCCGCCACTGGACCACCACATCACCTACCACTGGACCCACCACGTGTCTTTAGTTCTATTGGTTTGTCTGATATTATTCTTTCGGCCAAACTTCCTCCCTTGGCAAGTTGTTCAGATGTCTCATCAATACTGTAGTTTCTTCGATACTTTTTATTTTATCAGTAGGACCAGTTCTGATTTCTTCGATGTAATTTATGTCAATGGAACTGATTCTTTTGGTGAATCCTTTTAGAGATCCATTGCGGCCAAGGTCCATTCGATAAGTCACTCTTTGGTTTGTCTACTCATCTAGCTAGCCACCATATGGGCACCACCTATCATGAGGGTATTCATTCTAGGCACCTCACAACCGCGGTACAATGACAACCGCTGATAGTCCTAGAATTTTACTCCACCGTTGATCTTCCTCAGATCTACCGTTGGATTTCAGCGATCTACTCGATCTTTAACTCGCCACTTTTCTGCATGTGCTTTGTCGCCAAGTCATGGTGAGTATTCAGCGGACATCTTTCTATCATAGTATAGTGACCACCGTTGGATCATTTGCAATCACCGTTGATCTGCTTGACTTGTTCGCTAGTTAATTTGCCTTTTTGCTACAAAATTTAGGTGCTTTGAGATGTGCACACATGCGAGGGCCCATCAACATTGAGCTAGCCTTGTCAAAAACCTTTAAGCTTTCACACTTGATATGCGTGGGGCTTTATATTTAAATATTAAAACTCTCCTCCCCACCACCTATGTGGGATAAATGGTTCTTCATGCCTGGCGGCTGAAACTACTTGGAAAGTTCTAAAACCTTTACGCCCACCAAGGTGCATTTTCTTGGAAGTTTCTCTGGCCTTTTAAAAACCTCTTTGGCACCCGAGTAAAAAATCTTTATACAAGCCAATTCCATTTGCTAAAAGCTTCTTTGCTTCCCATGTTTCACAAGCACACGAGGGGAGGATTGTTGGCTCCATTTTTCATGCCTTCAAACTAGGCAATTTAGCTTGATTCATTAGGTGGCATACTGAAAGTGCAGAGCAGAATTTTGAAATGGGTCTCTCAAACTAACAAAATTTTATAGGTCTCGATAGTTTGAACCTGTGACCAAGCTCTAATAGCACTTGTTACAAGTGAATTTGCCATTGCACCAAAAATTTATTGGAGTTGAGGAAAAATCAACTATACAGCTCCCAAAGATCAGTTGCATGCAAACCTATCACAAAAGGAGAGAAGAAAAAAAGCTATGGAGGCCAGAATTCAAAGATCCGGAAAAGAGGAGTCATGTTGATTGTGCAACAAGAATGCAATTCAATAATTACAGTTGTTATGAAAAATACAAAGAGAGAATCCTTATAAAAGGATACTCGAAAACCTAAAGGAGAAAACCCTAAAGAATTATAAGATTCTTAAGTTTAGCTTAAGCATAGAGTATAATAGACTAATAATTAAATAAATAATTATTAGCTAATAAAATATAACTCTAACACCCCCCCTTAAGATTAATTTAGGGAGTAGCTAAAAAACAACTAAGCACTAAAAAAACATGAAAAAAATGCAGAAAAGCAACAATGGGTCCTTGCAACTAGGTTTGATGAGGTACCCAAGTACAATAAAAATCTTTGTAAACTGGAGAAAAATGAGAAAACCCTGTGGGAACAAAACTCCTCTCCAATAAGAGATGAAAGCTCAAGTGAAGGACTAAGAAGCCTCCGAACAAGAGTGTTCCAAAAGATAGGAACAAAAATAAGAGAATGAAGAACACCACTAAAGCATGAAATAGCTGCAAACACTATCTAAGAGTAGTTGCTGATCTGAAGAACCTCCACTAAAATAGAACATGACTAGGTAGAGAAGACTATAATCTACATGAGTGCTCTCAAATGACACTACTCAAATCAGATGGCAAACAAAGGCAAAGAACTAAACTCGAAGATACAGATGGCATGAAACACCAAAGCCTGAAGAGCTGATCAATTGAACCAAGGAAGCATTAGAACAATAGGACAAACCTCCCCATAATGCTTAAAAGGGAGAGGGATAGGTACACTAAAAAGAACAACCAATAAGAACTGCATGACGAAGAACTAGGAACATCGAAGGTGCAAAGAAAGTACATAGTATTGTGGAAGGAACACTCACTTGACACACATCATGAGGCTAATGTCATGAAAGGAACACACACATGACAAAGGTAGATGGAAAACAAAGGAAAACATCAATCCCCCCATGGCACTTTATAAGTAGTGCATGTACAATAAGGCACAAGATGTGCAAGATCCCATGTATACAATGCATATGGGCACTTTATCTCAGTGTGTTTGGATAAATAAAATGCTACAATGATCAGAAGAGACACAAGACTGGAAATAGAAAGAACAGCCAAAGATGAGACATCCTACTCAAAGAAAGAGATCCCAAGACCTGAAACATCCAAGATATTCATTAGAGTGCTGAAAAGCAAAAAACTGAAGAAAATATACCTGGAGCAGAATCTAGAAAGAAAACTCATATGACTTGAAATTACACATAGCAAGTTTTCCAACAATATAAAGTTTTCAAAAAATGAAGTTCAGATGCTCAAGTTATGTCTCCCGGAGTGCAAAAAGGAACCTCTTGCTTTGACTGCAAAAAACACAATCAAAAAAGAAAAATCAAAAGTTCAAACCTTCAAATCTAGATAGATCTCGGAAAGAGCTTTTCGACAATATAAGGTTTGTCGAAAAATGCCTCCGTATGACCAAGTTACAACCAAAAGAAAAAAAAAAACCCTCTTGTAGGGCATAAAGGGTAAAACATTTTTTTTTTTGACAAAAATTTTCTGACGCATTTGCAGGTACAGCCGACGGATTTTCATGCCTCGAAAAATGTGCTAATAAAAATCAAGCCCCATATGCCCCTGTCACTGAAAATAGGCAAAATATATATCAAAATTCATGGAATCAGCATTTGAAATCCAACTAAGAGGTCCTTTTGGCACCAAAATGTACCAAAAAATCAGCTACCCCCAGAAATAGAAAAAAAAAAACTACACAAACCCCTGAATACATAGATCTGAAGAACAAGGCCCAAAATATCTCATGAAGAGAACATGAGCATGTAGATCTAGAGCTCTAATACCATATTGAAGTTGAGGAAAAATCAACTCTACAACTCCTAAAGATCCCCTGCATGCAAACCTCTCATAGAAGGAGAGAAGCAAAAAAGCTATGGAGGCAAGAATTCAGAGATCCATAAAAGAGGAGTCACATTGATTGTGCAACAAGAATGCAATTCAATAATTACAGTTGTTATGAAAAATACAAAGAGAGAATCCTTGTAAAAGGATACTCAAAACCCTAAAGGAGAAAGCCCTAAAGATTTATAAGATTCCTAAGTTTAGCTTAAGCATAGAGTATAATAGACTAATAATTAAATAAAGTATAATAGACTAATAATTAAATAAATAATTATTATCTAATAAAAGATAATTCTAACAGTTCTAACTTGCTTTCCCAATTTAAATTCCTTAGATACCATATTATGAGGCTTTATAATCTTAGGTATATCTCTAACTGCCTTTGTTGAACTGATCTTAACCATACAATCAAAATTAACATGACACAACCTCTTATGCTATAACCAACTCTCATCAATATTAGTAATCAAACATGTCTTATCACTGGTATTCAAGTGAAAGATATTACCTCTAGTCTGAGTACTGGTTACAATCTCCAAAGTAGTTTGTTAATGACTTTGCATTTTCCATCTTTGAACTGAAATTGGAATCTCTTATCCACCAATTAACCAACACTTAAAATATTATGCTTTAAACCTTCTACATAGTAGACATTATTAGTATTATGCTTTCCATCCAGAGAAATAATACCTCTACCTTTGATCATACATGCTTTTTCATCCCCAAATCTGACTTAACTACCATTGTATTCTTGTAGGGACAAAATTTTTATTTTATCTCCAGTCATATGATGTGAGCATCCACTATCAATTACCCATTCATCCTTGTCTTCAACTTTTTCTACTAGGGCCTTTTCTTCATTCTTGATAACCAGTTCTAGTTCATCTTCCTTTAAAGCATAAAACACCCATTCCTTTCCACTGCCAGATCCACTAGTAGAGTCTCCTGCCGGTTCATCCTCTAAGTCATCACTTACTCCTTCCTCATCTGCTATGTAGCATAGTTTGTTTTTCTTGAATCTATATTTTTTTCAATTAGGCTTTAATGATTTCTTAACTCTTTCTTCAAATCTTGCATTCCTTTCAGGACATCTAGATGCAAAATGATCAATCTTATTACATGCAAAACATTTAAAAGGTACTTTTCCTTCATACTTACTTCTTGTCGATCCTTTAGGTACTGTTCTAGAAAATAAGGCTTCAAGTTTCTCAAATTCTTCATCCTCTTTCCTCATATCTTCCAATTCTTTTGCATATAGGGCTTTCCAATCACTTTTGTTGGTAGATGATGATGCATGAAAAGAAGGTTCAGATTTTGAAGTCCCAGAGGGTCCTAATTCTTCAAGCTCAAAAGCATATAATTTCCCAATCAGAATGTCTCTGTTAACTGAAGTGTTTTCCATTGTTCTCAATTCATTAATTGTAGTAGCCTTCATCTTGTAAGCTAGTGGTAGGGCTCTCAAAACTTTAGAAACTATTTTATCTTCACTAAGAGATCCTCCACAACATTGAATTCCCATGACGATCTCATTTACTCTTTCCATAAATGTAGCAATTCTTTCATTATTTTCCATCTTCAAGTTCTCATATCTTACCTGATAACCATCAAATTTAGCAATTTTGATAGTAGGGTCACCTTCACTCAGAGTTTTCAATTTATCCAACATATTCTTTGCAGATGATTTATCAGTCAATCCCATGATTTGTTGATCAATGAGTGCACACAAGAGGGCTTCTCTTTCTCTACAATCATTTTCTATATTTTTGTCCAAGTTTGCTGGAACAAAATTCCCAGATGCTAGATCATAAGGTGTATATCATTTCTCAGTGATCTCCATAATATCCTTGCCAAGACATCTAAGATGAGTCTCCATTTAGATTTTCCATATCCCATAGTTTGTTTCATCAAGCTTAGGGATTTCTCTTCTGAAAAATAGTTGGTGGTGGATTTGAATTATGAGTTGCCATAAGATCTACCTCAAGTGGTTAAGCTTCTACAAAAGAGGACCAAAGCTCTAATACCAATTGTTAGAATAACCAGTGGACAACTGAGAGGGGGTGGGGTGAATTAGTTGTCAACATATTATATTAATCAAACCACTTTATAACCTTTAACCGGAGCACATAAACATTGAATACCGGAATAGAAGAAACAAATACCGGTAAGCAATAAAACTTAAGAATGAAACATATAATCAACACAATGCAACCATACCACATAACACCATGATTTTTATGTGGAAAACCCGGTAAAGGGAAAAATCATGGTGGGAAGCCTACCCATAGTCAGATAATACTTCTGCAAAAATTATGTGATACCATAAGGGGCTAGCACATGCAGAGAGGCACACTGCCTAGAGTGTACTTCTCAAACAAAGGAGTCTCACTGACTTCAGAGAGGTTATAACCACCTCAATATAATTGGACAACAATCCAAAAGAATGAACTGCCAATGATAGTATCTACCATGCCTGATGACATTCTTGGTTAAGCTTAATATCAGAGGCATTAGACCTCTTACATAAACCCAATTCGATCACCCATGATCGACCAAATCTCCTTCGTATATGATATTTCATTCCATAACCATTACCACCACCACGATCTACAATAAGATCTTGCATCAATTTATACAAACCTTAAGGCCTAAACTAATTAGGTCGACCACCTAAAATATATTACAATAAGATCCTTACAAACATCCACATTACAATGATATACCATGTCGGCTTAAGACCAAAACAACATTAACCAATCCATAAATCATCCTAGTAACGTGTAGAGAACACGTAACATGATACTAAACCATAACCTAGACCCAAATAGATTCTCCATGCCAAAGCAATGTCTCCAATAATTTGAGGCATGAACAAAGATCACCTTATGCATCCTAAATTCCATCTAGAGGCCACACCAGCACCACTTATGCATCCTGTCAAAGATTCTTAGTAAAAGCTCTACTAGTAAAACCTTAAACCCTTACCGATATAGGCTTACTAGAGTGTATGATAGCATCCAATCATCAAGTCAATACAAACTGGCCAAAAAATACTCCATAAACATCAAACCGAATATATTCCATTGATCCAAAACTGTCGATAGTATCCAACTGATAGTCCCTTCTATCGGTAACACTAGTTCTTCTACTGGTAACCAAACTTTGTCTTCTTGTAACCAATCATAACAACTAGTGTTGAAATCAATGACAAATATCAATGCAACACATAATCAATTCCTTCATATTTCCATTAACCCCATCGCAACATCGCAACTTTGAACAACCCTTGTTCTTGACCACTGTGAACCCTGCAGCCAACAACTCTCGATAACTGGCATATTCCATCGCAACATCACAAGGTTAATAGGTAGTTTACCTGAATCATCACGAACCTGTAATCAAACATCTCTTGGTAACTTCCAATGACTTATTGCAACATCACAAGGTTAACATGCAGTTAAAGCTGATGGCTACGAACCATGCGATCAAAGTAACAATTAACTTTTAAGCCTCTTGCCTGCTTGTAGCGAGTAAAATGGGACTAGTTTTGGGATAAATAAGGGACACTCTAGTTGGTTTATTTAAGTAAAAGGACCTCTTGTGCCAGTTGACAATAAAATACAAAAAGGTCGTAGAAATGACTAAGGCAAAAAATGCCTTTAGGGTTTAGGGTTTAGGCCTTGGGGAAGTATGTAGGCTTTAGCCACTAGGTTATGTCAGATCGGTTATCTGCATGGCTTAGGTTGACACAAAAAATGTCAACAATATACCTGGGGAAAAAAATAGAAAATGAAACTAAGATCTAGATAGAACACTAAACCATCTTTTCAATGATATCTAGATTTTGAAAAATGGAGTTTAGATGAGAAAGATATGGCCCCAAAAGTGCAAAAATAAAGATTGACTTTGGTGGCTTGGTATGGAAAATTGGAGCATAATCTAACAAACTACCTACACCACTGGATTGGTGTTGGGACAAACTTTTTGATAATATCTTGTTTGTGCAATTTCAAGCCCGTATGCCCAAGTTATGGCCAAAAAACCAATTGCATGTCAATTAGGGCTTGGAAGGCTTGAACGGCTTCTATAAATGGAATTTTTTTGAATATGAAAACTTTCCAAAAATGGAAAAATCACATAAATAGAAAATTATCAAAAATAAAAAATTTCCAAAATTGGAAACTTTCCAAAAATTAAAAGTAACTTTCGTTTAAGCCCAATGCGCACAAAAAAATCACTCAAGGTTGGATCCCTTAATAATACATGGTCATAAACTTCATAGATCTTCTTTGATATCATGTAGGAGTGAATATTGAGCTTTAATTCCATGTAGAAGTTAATGATACAATCATAGAAGCCAATAATCATCTCCAAGCAAAAAATCTATCATAAAAGAAATCAAGAAAATATAATATTCTCCACAATGACTTAAGAATTTTGTATTGATTGCACACAAGAATTAATGATTACAATGTACAAATATTTTCTTTATATATAGAAAGAGATTCCATGATCCTAAAATTAGTGGAACCAAAGAAAAGAAAATAGGAGCTAAATATAGTTAAACTATAGCTAAACTATAGTATCACTAAGAGAAGCTAGGAAAAAATGACTCTAGATAAAAAAGAACCTAAGTTTAGCTTAATTGAAAAATTAATTAAAGGATCTAATTAAATAAATAACTAGATAAAGTGTCCTAAATACTCCAACATTCTCGTCCATACAAGAGAATACTAGGATCTTGCATGAGACAATTCTTTCGTGCTCATGTGATGACACTCCCTAACTTTAACTCTAGCATCTAAGTCTAAATGTAGATTGAGTAGCACCTTAGAGGCATTGTACTCTATTCTATTTAGTGTTTTTACTCTATGATAATGTATGGTGTGTATATTGCATGATTGATAGGTGTGTGTAAGCCCATCTCTCCCTTGTGTATTCATTTTTAAGTGTTTGGCCCATGTGACTATCTCCATGAGAATAGTGGGGTGAACCTATAGGTTTGACATGGTTAGGTGGTATGTATAACCATAGTTGGGGACTAGATATATTGGCATTAGATTTTCCATCAGTTTTTTTCTACTCTTTTCTCTCTCTCTCTCTTATGCTTTTAAGTTCTTTTCAATTATTTGTAAATTTAAACATAAGGATACTTGAATCCTCATAAATATAATGTTGTATATTATATATTGGACTAGTTCCTCATTTATGATGATCAAATAGATTAGTTTAGCTTTTTGTGTGTCAATGTTAGTACCAAGCATGAGCTATCATGCATTATTTCCTTCTCAATGTTGCATTATGTTATGGAGTATGAATATTTCTTAGGATTTTGTTGGGTGAATACTTTGTAATCAAGTGATTGATTTTAAAATGGTAGATTCAACCAAAATTGTGATGAGATTGTTGGATATTGCCGAGAAGTTTTTTGGAATGATGTGTTGTCATTGATGTCAATATATTATTGTGTTATAGTGTTGCACTCAAATTGGATGAGTTGGTTTGGCCAATGTGTAGTAGATGAGTTGTCACAGTTTAATGGGTTTTGAGATAAGTATCTCTAGTTGATTCAGCAAATTTTTTAGTTGTCCACATTGTGTTTTGATCTAGTTTTGTGATCTGATATTGAGGTTGATTTTTCAGTATTCTAGATTGTGCTTCGCATTGCTCTGGAATCACAATATCTTGGTTTGCAGATTTGGCAGAGTATTTGGGACATTCATATGTGTCCTCAATCTACATGGTTCATGATTTGGAGGTCTGCAAGTGAATATTTTAGTTTGATAGTTAGTATAGTTGGTGTTCTTGAGGTTCAATATAATGATGATGAAGATTCTAGTAAGTGGTGATGTTACAGTTGCTAATGTGGTGATTCACATTGCTTGTGTTCTATCTATGTTGATGGTCTGCACTAATTGTTGTGTGCGTTATTGATCATTTTCTTGATTTGATGGTGTTCTTCATGTTATGTGACATTCATGATGTTTGTAGCTTGTTGTGGATGTTAGAGGCATAATTCTTGGAGGTGTTTCTTGTGTGTGATGTTGGTTTAGGTCCAGACTATGTCTTAGCCAACATTGTTTTGGTCTGCATGTATTGTTGTAGCGTGTGAGGTTATATTCTTGTTATTTGTGTTGATAGTTTAGCCAACCTTGAAATATAGGTTGATGATTTGTATAAATATATGTAATAGTCATGTGAGAGATGTATCTATGTGTGCGAACATTGATTTGATCTTTTAGTAGCAAAGGAGAAGTTTGAAGAAGTGTGAAAGAGAAAAGTTTGAGTTTATTCTTAACTAGAACTATAACCAAGCATGAGGAGATGTTATTTTATTAGTTCATGATCCTCCAAATCTAATCCATTTGTTTCTATAAGGCAGTGAGCCTTCCTCGGGGTTGTAGCCCTTCTTATTTTGTGATCTGAGGAGTGAGCTCTCAGTAGTGTGCCTGAATGCATGTGCATTCCCCATTGTAATATTTAACTTACTCCTAATAGGGTATTATCTCATTGTGGGTAGGTTCCCAGCATTTTTTTTCCCCATTAATCGGGTTTCCCATGTCAAAAATATTGGTGTTATGTGTGTTATTGATGTGGTGTTGATTTGCACTTTCATTGTTGATTATCAGATCTGAATTTAAGTTTGAGTTGTGTAGAGTTTGTGAGAAAATTGATTCATTCCCATCCCTCTCATTTTTCTACATTGTTGCCAACAATTGGTATCAGAGCCTAATCCTCCAAAATAAGCTTGACCACTTGAGCTGATTAAGAAGGATTGTTTGAGATTTGATGGAACAAATTACACTCTCTGGAAGAATTGGATGGAATGTCATTTGAGATGTCAGTGAAGACTATTGGAAGATTACTAAGAATGTGTACAATTCTCCTCCAAATGGTCCTACTACTCTGGATGAGATTAAGGAAGCTAAATTCAATATTAGAGCCAAGGAATAATTGTTGAGTGCCTTGTTTTATTCTAAGATGACTAATATGATGGATTTGCAGACTACTCATGAGATTTAGAAGAAGCTTGAGACTTTGTATGAAGGTGAAAACCATGTGAAAGTTGCTAAGTTGTAGATATTGAAGGGAAAACATGAGATGCTGAATATGGGAAAAGATGAGAACATTGCCTCCTTTATGCAGAAAGTGAATGAGTTGGTGTTGAACATCAGATGTGCTAGTGGAGTGTTGGAAGAATCTGAGATTGTAGCTAAAGTGTTGAGATCCTTTCCTCCTGCTTACAATCATAAAACTATTGCTATTGTGGAGATCCAGACTGTGACATATGTGACTAGAGATATGTTGATTGGTAAGCTTGTTGCTTTTGATTTGAGAGAATTTGATGAAGCCCTTCCTAAGTCTGAATCTGCATTCAAAGCTACTGTGTTCAGGAAGCATAAATATGATCCAGGAGAAATTTCTACAAGAGTATCTAGGTATGAGAAGGATATGAGAGAGCTTGAAGAGGAAGAAAGAGAGCTTGAAGCCTTTATTTCCAAAAGATTGCCTAAAGGTGTCGATAAGTATGAAGGAAAGTTGCCTCTTAAGTGTTTTTCATGCAATAAGATAGGACATTTCACCTCAAGGTATCCTGAAAGAGTTTTTAAGAATCCATTAAAGCCATATAAGCATAAATATCAGAACAAGTGTTATTTTTCTACTGATGAAGGTGTGACAAAAGATGAGTCTGAGAAAGGAAATTCAGGAGATGAGTGGGTGTTCATTGCTATCAAGGAAGATGATTTAGTGATTGTTGATTCTACTAGCTGCATTAATAAAGAGAAAGCTTTAGCTACTAAAGTTGAAAAGAAAGATGAATGGGTTATTGATTGTGGTTGCTTTGATCATATGATAGGTGATAAGAGTAAGTTTATGAGCATGGAAAAGTATGATGGTGTTGTAGTAAGATTTAGAGATGACAAAGCTAGTATAATCTATGGTAGAGGTTCTATTTCTCTTGATAGTAAGCATAATACTAATGATGTCTTGTATGTTGAAGGTCTAAAGCATAATCTTTTGAGTGTTGGACATATGGTTGATAATGGATATGATTTGCAATTCAATAATGGCAAGTGTAAGATCTTGAGTAGCTCTAGAATAGATATTGCATCAGGTACACATACTAAAGGTAATATCTTTCACTTGAATGTTGGAGGTAAAAGTTGGTTATGTCATAGAAGGATGGGTGAATTCACAAAACTGGTTCCCACTTTTGCCAACGAAAGAATTTGGCGAGAGTGGGAATTTTGGATTTGACAATGTTCGAGCGAAACACAAATGTTCGCTCGGACTGCCCCTGGGAGTCCGAGCGAACCAAACGGTTCAGCTGGGTTCGAGCGAACACGGTGGTTAGAGCGAACCCATTAAATATCGATATTTTAATGGGTTCGCTCGAACCCCCCATTTGCTCGAACCCTTGGCAGTTAGGGTTTTTTTTAAAATTTTATAAATATCAAAAATGACAGTTAAAAGGTCATTGTTACATTTGACTTTTTCTGTCTGGTGGGGGTTGGATCGAACCAGTCGTCAGCATCACGTCATCGAGCCTTGTCTGCAGCAGTTAGCATCTTTCTTATTTCAGTTTTCGACCCTTGTTATATCAGGTGCACAAAATAACCCTTTGTTTGGTTTAATAATGTCTTTTTTTATTAAATTTGTAAATAATTTATTTGTTAATTTAATTTTTTAATTAAATAATTATATATAGTTATTGGTTTTGAACATTTTAGAAAAATGTTTGATAATTTATTGTTTTTCATTATTTTAGAAAAATGTTTGATAATTTAATATTTTGATTGAAATGTGTAAATTTGTTTTTAAAATTACGTAATTGTATAGATGTATATTTTTTTCAACATTTTAAAAAATTGTTATGAAAAACATAGAAAACTACCCTGTAGTAAATCAAATCTTAGAAAAACATTAGCAAAAAAAGAAAAACGTTAAAAAAATTAATTTAAATAAACATTAGAAAATTTAGATACCAAATTTAAACAAATTAGACAAAATAAATTTCCTCTACAATGTGACCTATTTTCACATCCTATTACACGCACAACATGACCCCTTAAGACCACATATGACACTATACGTTCTCTTAGGAGGTCATAGAGGATCACATATAATATAATAGTGTACATGTATGACATTCCCTTTAGGATCACATCTAGTGTCCTAAGGGGTCATACGTGGTTCTAAGGGGTCACACGTGTTATAACACATGCGGGACCCCTTAGAATCGCATATGACCCCTTATAAAATTGTAGGGTGAATGACATACCCCTTAGTCCATCAAATAGTGTCTTAACACATACGTGACCCATTAAAATCGCATATGACCCTTTATAAAATCAATCTTAGTGTGAACGACATATCCCAAAACCCATCACATAGCGTCTTAAGGGGTCGTATGTGGTCCTAAGGGGTCACGCATGCTTTAACACATGCGTGACACCTTAGTAGGTCACATAGGACCCCTTATAACATCCTACTATACATATGACATTCCCCTTAGGATCACATAGTGTCATAAGGGGTCATATGTGGTTCTGAGGGGTCATGCATTTGTTATAACATATGCATGACCCCTTAGAACTGCATATGACCCCTTATAAAATCCTAGTGTGAACGACATACCGCTTAGTCCATCACATAGTGTCTTAAGGGGTCCTATGTTGTCCTAAGGGGTCATGCATGCATTAACACATGTGTGACCCCTTAGTAGGTCACATATGACCCCTTATAACATCCTACTGTACATATGACATTCCCCTTAGGATCATATAGTGTCCTAAGGGGTCATATGTGGTTAGACCCACATATGACCCCTTATAAAATCCTATAACCACATATGACCCCTTATAAAATCCTAGTGTGAACGACATACCCTTTAGTTCATCACATAGCGTCTTACGGGTCGTATGTGGTCCTAGGGGCCACGCATGCATTGACACATACGTGACCCCTTAGTAGGTCACATGTATGACCCCTAATAACATCCTACTGTACATATGACATTTCCTATGTGTCCTAAGGGGTTGAATATGTGGTCCTAAGGGCTCACGCATGCATTAACACATGCGTGACCCCTTATAGAATCCTAGTGTGAACGACATACCCCTTAGTCCATCACATACTATCTTAAGGGGTCGTATGTGGTCCTAAGGGGTCAACATGCATTAACACATGCGTGACCCCCTTATAACATCCTACTGTATATATGACATTCCCCTTAGGATCATATAGTGTCCTAAGGGGTCATATGTGGTTAGACCCACATATGACCCCTTATAAAATCCTATAACCACATATGACCCCTTATAAAATCCTAGTGTGAACGACATACCCCTTAGCCCATCACATAGCATCTTAAGGGGTCATATGTGGTCCTAAGGGGCCATGCATGCATTGACACATGCGTGACACCTTAGTAGGTCACATAGGACCCCTTATAACATCCTACTATACATATGACATTCCCCTTAGGATCACATAGTGTCATAAGGGGTCATATGTGGTTCTGAGGGGTCATGCATTTGTTATAACATATGCATGACCCCTTAGAACTGCATATGACCCCTTATAAAATCCTAGTGTGAACGACATACCCCTTAGTCCATCACATAGTGTCTTAAGGGGTCCTATGTTGTCCTAAGGGGTCACGCATGCATTAACACATGTGTGACCCCTTAGTAGGTCACATATGACCCCTTATAACATCCTACTGTACATATGACATTCCCCTTAGGATCATATAGTGTCCTAAGGGGTCATATGTTGTCCTAAGGGGTCACGCATGCATTAACACATGTGTGACCCCTTAGTAGGTCACATATGACCCCTTATAACATCCTACTGTACATATGACATTCCCCTTAGGATCATATAGTGTCCTAAGGGGTCATATGTGGTTAGACCCACATATGACCCCTTATAAAATCCTATAACCACATATGACCCCTTATAAAATCCTAGTGTGAATGACATACCCTTTAGTTCATCACATAGCGTCTTAAGGGTCGTATGTGGTCCTAGGGGCCACGCATGCATTGACACATACGTGACCCCTTAGTAGGTCACATGTATGACCCCTAATAACATCCTACTGTACATATGACATTTCCTATGTGTCCTAAGGGGTTGAATATGTACAACGACTTGTTTAGACTCTAGATTATTCTGTATACCTGGTTTGTGTTTGATCATCTATTATACATGTTTGATTAGATTAGATTTAAATACATGTTTGATTTTCAAACAAACTTGATTTAAATGTATTCAATTATACATGTTTGATTTTCAAACAAAAGAGTATGTATGAAATGAACAAACTAAACTAAGATAGGTCATGTATTGAATAGTTCACATCCAGTACATGTATATTACATAGGTATGTATATTTGTAGGTATGTGAGCTTCTAGGTATGTAATAGTCCTAATAGGCCTTATTATTAAAATCAATATGACCACATTTGAAAAAACATTTCACAAAATTAATATGCTTAACTACCCTTAAGACAAATATATTATGTGATATTAAAGGACCTATCACATGAAATTACTTGTACATGTAGATTAAATATTCAATATATATAATTTAGAACCTAAAAATTATGACATAATAGGTCTTATCTATTATAAATGAACTTAATTATATAGGAGAAAAATGCAATTACACAACAAGCAAGTTGATGGAAATTGAAATTTGCAAATACACATGTATTATCTCAAATTAATTATGTTTTCCAATTAAAACAAAATTATTTTTAATCCTATTAAAAATATTAGATAAAAAATATTGAATTCTAATTAATTGATACGTAATACATATTAAATTAAATAGAAATAAAATTAAAAATACATACTTGCATCATGATATCTTTGTCTTCTTTGTTCTCGATATCTTTCTTCCGTTTCGGGAAAATAATTCCTTGCAGTCTTATTTTGCCTTCTCTTCTTGTTCCCCATGCTTTTACAAAAAACCTTCAAATTATTCGCTTTCAAAATAATTTTCAAATATCTTCTCTCATCCAAAAGTGCGAATTATTTTAATCATTTGAGTGATAAAAAGCGAAAAAAAATTATAGATATTTATACGATTCCACAAATGAAAAAAAAAACAAAAAATGCGTCGGCCCGTGTTCGAACGAAAGCCGACAGTTAAAAATTGTTGGGTTCGCTCGAACATGGCAGTTACCAAAAAATGCGTGCCGAAATTTAGCTCGTGGGTTCGAGCGAATGGGGGTTCGCTTGAACCCACTTTGGTTCGAGCGAACCCAATCCAATCGAACATGTGTTCGATCGAAACCCCAAAATTGGAAGTTTCTCCCAAAAAATTTCAGAGTTCTGAAGAATTAATGACTTCGGAGCTCTGGTTCAGTACACGAATGAAATAATCTTCATAACCCAAAAATATTAGATGGTAGTACTCGAAACAAGCTTTCCAACGGATATAATTTTGTTATATTTTGAATTTATTATGTTCTTGATTTTTTAATTTTATTAAAAGTTGGTTTTTAACCGAACATGAACTTCTTTGTTCAACGCATTGGGAAAAATAAGAAACTAATTCAAAAAAATTTTGAAAAATATCTATGCCCTTGGTATTGATGTCTTCTTTCTAACAAAAAAAAAAAAATTGAATTTCGATTTATATAGAACAAGTTATGTGTTCAAACGTAAACCTATGTTTGAATTATGACTAGTCGGACTTCAAAACTTTATAAAATGAAAAATATTGAACATATCACTATAAAACCAAATGCATGCCCTGGATATTGATGTTACAAACCAAAATTTGAAAGAATTAAGTTTTTATCATTTATAGAAAAAAAGTTATGCGTTACGGAAGGCACATCACTCTTAAAAAATGTAGTTTGTTGTAAAAAACTACTTTTCGAGGGAGATGGAAAATTTTTTAAAAAATCTTTCAAAAAAATTTGAAAAAAATGTATATAGAATCTAAAAACAAAATGCTAGAAATCACTAATTTACATCATCTTCAAATTTTTAATAGTTTAAAAGTTATAGTTCTCGGAAGTTGAAGATTATTTTAAAAATGTACATCTCAGTGTCAAAAGTGGCAAAAAAGTGGGAACCATTATTGTGAGTTCACCCGGATGTGTCAAGTGAATTTTGATTGCATGGTTAAAGATAAGTTCAGCTCAAGAACTGAGAGATCTACCTAAGATTTTAAAGCCTACTAATCCAATATGTAAGGAATGTTAGTTAGGGAAGCAGGCAAGAGTTTCTTTTAAAAGCAAATAGTATACTTCTAATGGAATATTGGATCTTGTGCATACTGATTTGTGTGGTCCTTCTAGAGTGAGAAGCTTGCAGGGTGACAAATATTTCATGTTGCTGATTGATGACTATTCAAGGATGATGTGAGTTACTTTCTTAAGGGAGAAGTTTGAGGCATTGGAGAAGTTCAAGATTTACAAAGATATGGTTGAGACAGAGACTAGTCTGAAGCTGAAGTGTTTGAGATCTAACATAGGTGGTGAATTTACTTCCAGTGAGTTCAATTCATTTTGAAAAGAGCATGGTGTGAAGAGATAGTTATCTACTCCATGGACCCCTCAGCAGAATGGTGTTGTGGAGAGGAAGAACAAGACAATTCAATAAGCTACTAGAATAATGATGATTGAAGGAAATATTTTGCATATATTGGAGAGAAGCTATGAGTGTTGCAGTATATACCTTTAACCAGGTGCATATCAAAGGTGATACCGGTAAGAATCCTTATGAGTTATGGTCCGGTAAGGTTCCTATAGTTAGATATTTCAACATTTTTGGTAGTAAATGCTATATCAGAAGAGATGAAGATCTAGGAAAATTTGATCCTAGAAGTGATGAAGGAATCTTTCTTGGTTATTCTACTAAGAAGAGATAATAAGAGATTGAGGAAGATAGTTGAAAGTACTAATGTGAAGGTTGATGAAGGAAATGAGAGACAAATCAGATATTACAAATATGATTTAGATGATCAGGATGTCACTGTAGATAAAGGAAAGAAACTGTAGACCCAAAATCAAGTGCAGATTGCTCTGGAAAAGACTGGGAATAAAGGAGAGACAAGTAATAGTGCAGAAGAAAAAGGTCAAGCATCTGAGAATCATGAAAATCTTAAGACTCCTAGGTATGTAAGGTTGAATCATTCATAGAATCAGATCATACGAGATAATGTGAGATTTTTCCAAGATCAAGAGCTCAATGAAAATTACAATAGAGAGACAAAATATTGATAGGAATAAACTGTATTCTATCAAGATGAAAATACTGATCAACTGGATCATCAATCATTACATACAATGAATATGAGCCTTCTTATATAGGCAAGGCTATATGGATATGTGAGCACACAAACATGACATGTGGCTCAATAAGAAACAAGGTTAGGTAGGAAATAGGTGTGGATAGGTAGGAGAAACAATATAATATTCCACATGAGGTGGATCACTCACTGAATGTGGAATGTAACAACAAGATAAGTCCACAAAAGGTGGAAATTCTCCTACACACACTATCCCAATGTGGCACAAACAACCAAGTGTCTCATACCCAAACTACTATGAAATACATTACCTAAGTAAACTTAAGTAAGGTGTAATAATATCCATGATGAATAATTATTTACACCAACACCCTCCCTTAACTACAACTTAAGGGAATGCACTTAAGTCTATAATACAACTAAGCAATGCAAGATGGGTCTTGGATACTAGGCCATGTTAGGTACCCATGTACAAATGCAAATGCATGCAAACCAATAAAATAAAATTTCTCACAAAGTGGGGAAAGAGAGAAAAACCCAATGGGAAAAAACCCTCCCCCAAAAGAGAGATGAAATCTATACAAAGAACTCTCATAGAAGTATGTGAAGGACAAAACCCCATGTGAGGAAAAAGTCCCCCCCCCATATGAGAGAAGAAGAAGAGAGACTAGGAAGCCCCCCTTAATGTGGAATCTACACCAATGATAGAAGCTCAATGATGAATGAATAAACTACTCCATGAATGTCCAACAACATTCCTCCCCTTAGGAAGAAACAAAACCAAAGGTGTATCCATGAAGGCTCCCCAACCATGAAGGGAAGATGTAGGAAAAATGTTCATTATGAATGGAATCTTTGAAAACTTCTCAAGTGTCCCCATGTCAATGTTGAAAGTTACCCCCTCCAAAGGTGGTAAACTGTGCCACACTATTGAAAAAGGAACTTCAAGATCTAGTGGAGAATAATGTAGAACAATATCCAAAAACCTACATGTCTCCTCAAAAGATAAAGAGACCTCCTCCAACTACTAGACAAAAGTATCCACAATCATGTCAACCTCTAAAGATTGATCATGTAGAGAATACACAAGATGGTCAGAGTGATCCCTCGCAACAATCAAAGAAGGATCATCTTCATCAAAGAGAAGATGAATTTCATCAATGATGTCTCCCAAATCTGCAATGTCTGTCAAGTAGGCATCCCATGAAACTGAAGCTGGAAGACATGAAATATCCTGTTGTATTGAATCACAAGGAAAAGATATCACACTAGTTGCATCATCAGGTGCAATAGGTGGTGTGATATCAAGAGAAGGAGATGAAATGCAAGGCTCAAGAATGGGGTCACAAGTGAGAATCCCCAAGTTCAAGTGCCCAAAGTTCTCCTCAAAATCTGAATCATCAATATAGGAAGAACCAACCTCATCAATAGGACCAAAATGTGAAAAAGAGTACAACCGAGATGCATGATCAACCACCCTAGTCACCATGATAGCTCCACTCTCCAAGTCTCTAATGATAACTGAATCAGGTGTGAACTCCACTGTTTTCCTAGTTGCCCCATGTCTGATTTGATAGATGGAAAGAAGATTGTTTATCAAGTGGGGTAGACACAACACATCATTAAAGGAGTTATCCCCAATAGTAATAGATCTTTTCCCAATCACATCCATGTATGTATGATTGCCCATGAAAATCTGCGACATGTGGCAAGGCTCAAATGTATAAAACATAGATTGCAAAGATGCCATATGATGAGAAGCCCCTGAATCTAGAAGCCATCTCCTTGAATCATGACTTGTAGTAGAACAAAGAGCTTGTCCCTTTCCTTTATCTATCCCAAAAGAGTGATCCTTTCCTTTATCCTTTTCCTTAGAAGAAGCCGATGTAGACCATCTAGAAGGTAGGTTGATTTTGTTCTTCTCAAGAAGATTCTTCAACTTATCAATATCCTTCTTATAACAATGATGTTCATCATGTCCTAACTTCTTGCAATATCCACAAAAAAATTTATCCTTATATGATTTCCTCTTAGGTGAGAATGGTGAATCACCTTGTTGTGGAGAGGAAGATTATGCTCCATCTTGTTGTGGTTTTGACTTAGGTTGCTTTTGATTCTTGTCTTTTCCTTGATTGCTTTGATTCCCTTTATTAGACACCAAAGCTTGTGACTTTGAAGATTTGAGAATCCCCATCTTGGTCAACTTAAGTTGCTCAAGTATCAACATCTCTATGAATGAATTAAATGAGGGAGAAGTGTATGATGAACCTTGAGCTAACCTATGGGTGTGAAAGTTAGATACAAAGGCTGCATACTCTGAAGGAAGCTTGTCCAACAAGTTATAAACCAATTGAGCATCCTTTTTGTCAATTCCACAATCCTTTAGCTTTGCTCTTAGCTCATTTTCTTTTGTGATATAATCTTGGATTGTATCAAAATCCTTGGGATCCAAAGTTGTGAGTTCACTATCAAGCTTGTAGCCCTTAATCTCATCAACTCGAACATACAATTTTTGAAAAATATCCCAAGCCTCTTTAATTGTGGTACACTTATTAATGTGAAAAATGAGGTCATCTGATACATACTTTCTACACTTATTAATGTGAAAAATGAGGTCATCTGATACATACTTTCTAAGAGTTCCAAGTGCCATAGCATTCATAGTAAGACATTCAATTTGAGCATTAGGATCAGCATTAGGATCAGGTGGTTCTGTAATTGTTCCATTTACATAATGAATGAGTCCTTTTTCCATTAGTTTACTCCATGCCTTAATCTTCCATGATGCAGAATTATTAGGAGTTAAAAGTGGAAATTTAGGAGAACCCATAGCACCAAATTGAAAAAACACAAGATAGAGAGAGGCACAATCACACAAGATACCCCCCCAAATTCACTCAATCAAGAAACCCCCCCCAAAATGGTGATTTGGCACTTTATACTTAGTGCGTATACAATGGGCCACTTGCAAAACAGGGAAAAGTGGACTTCTGATTTCAATTTACAACTTCTCAAAATGAGATCTAAGAGACTTCAACAAATACTGCTAGTGATCTAAATTGAGATCCAAGTGAAATACAACTACCAAATAGGCCAAAAATGACCAAATACTGAAAGTATAATTTATACTTAAAATAACTACAAAAAATGGTAGATTATGAAAGCAGACAAAAAATTAAGCACTTAAAAAAAAATAGCACCTAAAAAGGAGGTCGTATGACCCCAAACGAAGCCTCTGGAGTTGCAAAATTGGGGATTAGACAGGTACAATAATGAAGATCTAGAATGTATGAAACATCCATCTACCAAAATCATAAAATTATTCCACCACTACAAAGAGCACAAAATTATAGCCCATTTCAAAAAAATTGCACCAAAAATGGAGCAAAAATGAGCAAGATATGGCCTTCCAAAGTTGAACTACAAAACTGAAAAGCTCAATGAGAGGGGATTAAAAGAATTTCAAAATACTACTGACGTGGCACTGATGTCAAAAAATGATAGGCTTAAATTTGATGCCCATCTGGCCATAAAAAAAAAATGCCTCCCCACCCATTTGGCATCTGTACAGTATGGACTTGCTGACGTGGCGATCTACGTGACAAAGGTACAAGTGATTGTACAAAGGTCGAGCCTGTCCGCATGGTAGAGTCATGGGGCTCGTGTGGATCAATGATGTGGTAGGTGGAATCCATGTGGTAGAGTGCATGGGGCCCGAGAGGGGCCTATAGAGAGGTCATGGAGGGCTGGCGGGAGGATCGGTGGCGGTGTCAAGAGGAGCCGCGGGGGCCGACCGGAAGAAGAGACAACCGCTGGAGGAGCACAGATAGCAGTGGCACGGACAGCAGTGGCACAGATGGTGAGGGAAACACGAAGGGTACAGTCTACAAAAATTGAAATGCACAGATTATGAGATGGGGGGGTGGTCACGAGAACCCCCCAAAATAATATTTTTTGTCTTTTTTCAGAAAATATTTTTTTTAAAAAAAATTTCGAAATCCATATGACTATAGCCAAAATAGGCAAAAAACAATTCTCACCAAATATAGTCGACTTTATAGTCAAAGTTCATGGAAACGGCCTCCCAGACTCAACTATGATGTCCAAATCATTGTATGATGCCCCCAAAAAATGAAGATCCCCAAATCCGAAAATTGAAGCCTCCAAAATGTCTCCAAAAGACTAACCAATGAAGCCCTATAGGCTCTGATACCATGTGAGATTTTTCCAAGATCAAGAGCTCAATGAAAATTACAATAGAGAAACAAAATATTGATAGGAATAAACTATATTCTATCAAGATGAAAATATTGATCAATTGGATCATCAATCATTACATACAATGAATATGAGTCTGCTTATATTGGCAAGGTTGTATGGATATGTGAGCACACAAACATGACATGTGGATCAATAAGAAACAAGGGTAGGTAGGAAATAGGTGTGGGTAGGTAGGAGAAACAATATAATATTCCACATGAGGTGGATCACTCACTGAATGTGGAATGTAACAATAACATAAGTCCACAAAAAGTGGAAATTTGTCTACACACACTATCCCAATGTGGCACAAACACCCAAGTGTCTCATACCCAAACTACTATGAAATGCATTACCTAAGTAAACTTAAGTAAGGTGTAATAATATCCATGATGAATAATTATCTACACCAACAGATAAGAATAGAGGTGTGATGACTAGGAGAAGAATTGTTGAAGAGTATTGCTTGATTTCTAAGATTGAACCTAAGGATGTTAGTGAAGCATGTAAAGATGAAAATGTATTTGGAACTAAATGGGTGTTCCAGAATAAATTGAATGATCAAGGTGAAGCTGTTAGAAATAAAGAAAGACTTGTTTATAAGGGGTATTCTCAGATGGAAGGTATTTATTTTGTGGAGACTTTTGCTCCAGTAGCTAGAATTGAAGTTGTTAGATTATTTCTTTCTTATGTTGCTTACAAAGATTTTAAGGTTTACCAAATGGATGTCAAGTTAGCCTTTCTTAATGGTGAGATGGAAGAAGAAGTCTGCATTGAGCAACTAGATGGTTTTTAGTTGATATATCAGAAAGACGTGTTTTGGAAGTTGAAGAAAGCATTGTATGGATTGAAGTAATCTCGAAGAGATTGGTATGCCATATTGGATAAGTATTTGATGAATCTTAAATTCAATAAAGGTACTGCTAATAGTAATTTGTACTTGAAAAGATTGATAATGATAACATCTTGATTGTTGAAGTTTTTGTTGATGATATTATTTTTGGTGGAATGATGGTTTATGCATGAAGTTTGCAGATGATATGCAAAATGAGTTTGAAATGTGTATGATTGGTGAGATGAAATTATTTTTGGGATTATAAATAACTTAGTTGGAGAATGGTATTTTCATATCTCAGTCTAAGTATGTGAAGAAATTATTGAAGAAGTTTAGTTTGGATGATCCAAAGCTAGTTGATACACCTATTGTGATTGGATGTAAGTCGACAAAGGACGATGACTCTCTGAAAGAAAATCAAACTAGATATAGATCTATGATTGGTGGATTGTTGTATTTGAATCAAACTAGACCAGATATTATGAATGTCGTTTGTCTTGTTGCTAGATTTCAAGATGATCCTAAGGAATCTCATGTTGTTGCTGTTAAAAGAATTTTTATATATTTGAAAGGGACAATTGATTTTGGTTTGTGGTATCCTAGAGACAATGATTTCACTTTGAGTTCTTTTACTGATGTTGATTGGGAAGGTGATATGGATGATAGATAGAGTACTAGTGGTGGTGCATTTTTTCTTGGGTAAGAGATTGGTTTCATGGATGAGTAAGAAGAAGAATGCTATATCTTTGTCTACTGCAAAAGTTGAATACATTGTTGTTGCTAGCAATTGTAAGTAGATGTTGAAGGATATCAAAGTTATTTTTGATGAGCCTACTACTATATATTGTGATAATTCCAATGATATAAACATTTCTAAGAATCTGGTGTTGCATTCAAAGACTAAGCATATATCAATCAAGTTTCATTTCTTGAGAGAGAAGGTGAATGAGAAGGAATTTAGATTGGAGTCTGTATCTAAAAATGAATAGATTGTAGATATCTTCATGAAGCCTTTGCCTAAAGACACATTTTGGTATCTTAGAGAGAATCTAGGGGTGATTGCCCCTCCTGATGAGAACTAAGATGCATGTATTTGCATTAGTTTGGTGGACCTCACAAAGATATCTTGCGATACAGATTGATGAGTGAGGCTGCTACTTAGAGGGAGTCGTCAGTATGTTGTTCAGATGTTTAGATTTATGAGTTTTTTCTAAGGGGGAGAGATTATCTAGTAAAGGGGGAGAGAACAAAGATTTGTGTTGTATGTGCCTTTTGCATTGATGCCAAAGTGGGAAAGAAGCATGTGAAAAACTTCTATAGCCTGTGTTGATCTTAGGGGGAGATTGTTAAGAGTTATGGGACATTGTTGATCATTGATTTCTTTCTTTGCATTGATTGTTTTCCACATTCATATGTTGCCATCAATGCCAAAGGGGGAGATTTTGCATATTACTGAGAAGTTTACTAGAATGATCTATTGTCATTGATGTCAATATATTCCTATGTTCTAGTGTTGCAGTCTAATTGGATGAGTTGGTTTGGCCAGTGTGTTGTAGATGAGTTGTTGTGGTTTAATAGGTTTTGAGATAAGTATCTCTAGTTGATTCATTAGAATTTTTAGTGGTCTACACGATGTTTTGATTAAGTTGTGTGATCTAGTATTGAGGTTCATTTTTTAGTTGTTTGTGTTATTTGGTATTCTGGATTGTGCTCCGCATTTCTGCAGAATTGTAATATCTTGGTTTGTGGATTTGTTAGATTCTTTGTGACATTCATATTGTTAGGATAATCAGTGAACAACTAAGAGAGGGGGGGTAAATCAGTTGTTAATAGATTATGAAACTTTAAGAACACAAAACCTTTTACCAGAATGCATAAACCAAATACCAGAGTAACAAATATATCAATTAAGCACATAAATAAACCATAAACCAAATACCATGCATCCATAACACATAATACCAAGATTTGTATGTGGAAAACCTAGTAAAGAGAAAACCCACGATGAGAAGCCTACCCATAGTCAAATAATACTTTTGTAGTAAGTATGTGATTACAATAAGGGGCTTGCACATGTAGGAAGGCCAACATCCTAGAGCACATTGCTCATCACAAAGGAGCCTCACTAACTACAATTCAGAAATAAGAATAAATTTTAAGAATAGCATCTCCTATGCTTGAGTACAATTATAGTTAAGCTCAATGTCGGAGGTCTTAAAACTCTTACACAAACCCAATTCGATCAACATTGATCAACCAAATCCTCTACATATTATAACTTTATACACACACAAATAATCCTATAACCATGACCGTGATCTACAAAGAGATATTACATCATATTTATATCAACCTGGGACCTAAACAATTAGGTCGGCCACCTAAAAGATGATAAAATAAATCCATTATATAAACCCTCAAACCAATAATAAACCAAGTCGGCTTAAGACCGAAACAACATTAACCAAATAATAAATCCAATCGGTAATGTGTCAAGAGCATCCACCAACACGTTACATAAAATGGTCCATAACCTAGCAGAATAAGATCAGACCTAAAATAGGTTTCCATAAGCCAAATGAAATACCACCAATCAACTGGAACACGAACACGATAACCATTACCATCCTAAAAACCTTCTAGAAGTTGCATGAACACCACTTATCAAATCCTTCAAAATATATTCAATAAAGCTCTACCACTAGAACCCTTACCAATAACCAAAGGGCTTACTAGAACATATGATAACTTTCGAAGCACCATATCCTGATTCAATTGAATGTTACACGCATCTGAATAACATGAATGACCGAACCAAACTAATTCCACCAATTAGAATATACCAGAGAAAAATCTCTTGATCATCATCAAAGTCCAACCACTCTACCAGAATCCGATAGACAACCAAATAAGCTAGTGTTGACATCAATGACAAACATCAATGCAACACATAATCAATTCCTCCAAACTACCAACAATATCCCCCTTTGGCATTGATGGCAACACTACATGTGAAAAACATCCAAGTGCCAAGAAAATGCCAAACAAGTCTCCTCCAATGGAAGACATCCAACAAATGATATATCTGTAGCGTCCTAAAATTGTGACACTTGCAATTTCGACTGCATTTGGGTCTTCATGATGGCAGCGCAACGTTGAACCTGAATGGAGACCTCGAAACCTATTTACAACACCAAAAACTGCATTTTTCTGCACCCTAGCCTAATCCCTCCTTGCACCCTACTGTCCCGGGAGGTGGGACCATGGTGCCCAGTGCCCTGGTTCTTCTAGACTAGGGTGCCTAGCACCCTGGTCCCCCAGGACCATGGCACCCAGTGCCCTGGTCCCTGGCCCTATTTTGGGCCCAGTCTCTTTTGAGCATCGGGTCTTTAAGTTTGCAATTCAGGAAATAATGTTTCTTGGTCGGCCTAAGGTCGGGAAAATCAGTCTATCAGCCCTAATTGACAAGTATATAAACTACATTTCCTCTTCCAAAAAAAAGGGAGGAAAATATATGTGAGCAAGACGCGGAAGCGATATTCAAACATTCAAGCATTCAAGCATTCCTTCAAGCAATTGAGCATTCTAAGTCTCCATTCAAGGCTAAGTGTTGCATTCAAGACAAGGATTCAACCATTGAAGAGGAGATCACATACAGCATACAACATACTACATACATTACACCTTCCCATGTAAGAATATAAACATTCTTACAACAAGGTATCAGTACTTGTTTACATTACAAACATTTACATTTACAACATTCTCATTTCTTGGTTAATTCCAAAACCGGGGTTTGACCTAAAGGAAAACCCCTCATCCCTAACCCCCCAATCATCCTCTCTTTTTTGTGTGTAGGTTGCAGGTACGTGGCTATAATTGAAGATCTGGAATCCTTGTGCAGAGACGAACAGATCCCCCTTCGTTTTGCAGATTTTTCGGAGGACCGTGTGCACGCCGGGCGCCATCATCCCATCAACTTTCACTCAAATTTGCAAAACAGCACCGTCTCAACATTTTATTGCTAATTCCAGGTCCCCAGCTTCATCCCGTATCCCTATCTCTGTTTATAAGTGAATCTTTCCTACTTTACATGCATTCCTAGTTCAATCTTTCTATCTACATTCTTTACAAAAGAGGGTATCCTTGATGTCACAACCCTTGAAACTCATTTAGAATCCAATCTTGCATTGTGTGGGATTGGATCTTGTGGGTTTCAACCCCTCTTTTGAATGTAAAGTCTCCCCTAAGTGAAAACCATCAACCCTAGTGACTCTCCCTTCTCTCTCCTTGGAGTTGGGGAGGGGAGAATGACTAGGGTTTGATTTTTCCGCTTTACATTTTGGTGAACCCGACATGAACATCCTCATTCTGATTATTCATGGTTAGATCTGAAAATTTTGCTTTCCTAATTATATTTCCATGTTTGATCTTTTGCAAATTTTAGAGGTTGATTGCATAAAAACCCTAAAATTTTCTTTTTAGTAATTAAACTTGTGGAATGATTAATTGTTGATGCTTGTTTCAGATCTACCCTTCTATTGTAAATTATCAATTCATATTTGTGCTTTAATTCTGAAAATTAAGTGGTTAAATGTCAAAACCCTAATTTTTAAGATCTTCTTGATTCAACCTTTGACTGATAATTTCACTGATCAAAACACCTCCAAATCGGCTGTAACTTTGGATTCCGCAATAAAATCACAATATCTTTCATCCCTGAAAATTTGGAAAAAAGTTGCGAGGACCGTGTGCACCCCGAGCGCCATCATCCCCGACATTTTTTCCAAAATTTCAGGAGCTAGATCTTACTGTATTTTTCTGCTAAAATCCAGAATTTTGGCTGATTTTATCAATTTTAACACTTTCAAAATTAAAGTCAAACTTGGTCTAGCGATTGCTTGGATTGAGGCTTCTAATCATTCAAAAATTGTTGAAATTGAAATTCATATCAAAATTGTGTTTCTTACAGTCCTAAATCTGAAAAGTGTGTTAGCATTAATTCGAAATTTCAGTGTTTTATTCAAATTTTTGCAGTTTGTGACTTTTGAAATTAAGTTTTTAATTGCAGCAACTTTGATTTCCACTTTCAAATTCGAATTTTGCATGAAATCAAGTCAACTTTTAAATTTCAAAACTTGCATTGCTTTCAGTATTCCTTCTAAAATCATAAAATTCAAAATTTCAGTTTCCCTCTCTTTTTCAAAATTCAAATTTTACATTTTTCAACAATCTTGGTAGGGTTCAATTTTGAGATTGCAGCTTTAATTTGTCCTATCTACAGATCGTAAAATCACTCAATTTTTTCAGATTAGCTTTAAAATCATCATAACTTTCATCCCTGAAAATTTCAAAAAAAGTTGCGAGGACCGTGTGCACTCCGTTCGCCACGGTCCCGGACACTTTTTCCGAAATTTTGGGAGATTGTCCTGATTGCATTTAACAGCTTAAATCTAGGAGATTGGCTGATTTTATTGAAATTTGCTACCTCTAAAATTCAAAATCTTCTCTCTCTCTTTAGTGCATGAGTTTTACAACAATAAGCCCTACTTACACTATTCCCGTTAGACGAAGCCTTAGAATTAAGTCCTTCCAAGGTTTAATTACTGAGGAGATGGAACCTAATTTGAATGGCCTTTTTAACGAGGACATGGGTAATTCCTCTAATCCTCTTAATGATGAAGAAGCTCTCCATGAGGTTTCTGTATAACAACTTTCAAAATTGGATAACCAATTTGATGATTTTCGACAATGGATGTCTCAAGAATACCCCGATAGTCAAGCTCTTCCTTTAATTGAGGGTCTAAAACGTATGGTTCAAAGTGATAAGAATGGAATTGATATTTTGCATGGTATTGCACACATTGTGGATTTGAATGTGATGCCTATGAAGAGTTGTGCCGAAACTTTAGGTTATACACAACCTCCTACTCAAGTTAATCATTCTATTCCTTTGACAACTCCTATTGCTAATATACCTACTTTTACATCAAACATAATGACTACTTCAATACAAGATGTTCCTCCTATGATCACTAATCATGGGGGCAATCCCTCTTCTTCAATCAACCCTCTTCCTTCATTCAATCCGACTTCTTCATTCATTCCTTCAATGAGTATTCCTCTTATATCTCCACAAATGAACATGACGCAAGGGGGCAATTCATTTAACCCTTCCAATCCTCCTTGTAGTGTTCCTCCTTTCCAATCATCTCCTATGACTAACTATCACAGTGTCCCACCACCTTACTCTCTACCTTCTTTCAATAACATAACACCTCCATCACAATCTAACATGTCTAATATGAACTCTTCGACTGAAGCAACCATTAACAATCTTGCACAAACTGTCTCTTCTTTACAGCAACAAATTGCCTCTATGAATCAATCTTTAGTGTGCCCACATTTGATGTTGCGAGCCCACTTTCTCTTGACATTGTTCGAGCTATTCCCCCTAAACATGTTGAAATTCCACATTTGGAGCTTTATAATGGTAAGGGTGATCCTCTAACACATGTTAAGACCTTTCAAACAATATGCACTGATTTTGCTTATGACCAAAGGTTGCTTGTAAAACTGTTTACTAGAACATTAAGAGATAAAGCCCTACAATGGTATTTCTCATTGCCTTCTTATTCTATTACTTCTTTCGAACAACTTGCAAATGCTTTTATTCAACAATTTCAAAACAATATAAGTCCTAAAGTTACTTTGATTGATTTAATGCATTGTAAACAAGGTGTTAAAGAAAAAGTGACTGATTTCATTGGTAGATATAAGCATTTGTATGCTCAAATTTCTTTTCCAGTACCTGACAATGATATTCAAAGAATCTTTATTTCTAATTTACAAAAAGATATTAGAGAAAAACTTCTGTTTTCTGAGTTTACTTCTTTCCAACAGTTGTGCGCAACTCTTCACAATTATCAACTGACTGTGAGTCAAATGGAACAAGCAAATCCTATGGCTCCGAGTGATAAGGGTGATAGTAGTCAACAACCATTTGGGAAGTTTAAACTGAATAGAGAGTCCATTAAATTCAATGAAAACATCATCAACAACAATGTGAATGTGGCATCAGGTGTGCCTCCTATTTCTAAGTTTTTCAAGAAAGAAAGAAAGTTTACTCCTTTGAATGAATCATTGCATAGTATTATGAATAAGTTATTGGAACAAAATGTGCTTACTCTTCCTCCTATAAAGCAAATAGATCCTGCAAAGATTAATTCACCCTATTTTGATAACAAATCTTTTTGTCAATTTCACCGTCATCCTGGGCATGATACTGAAAAATGTTTTGCTTTAAAGGGTAAAATTCAAGATTTGATTGATAATAATACTATCTCTATTTCTGGTATGAATGATAAAGGCAACACATCTGTAGCTCCTCCTAACCAAAATCTTCAGATTTTTACTGATCCATTACCTTCTCATACCTCTAATGCAATTGATACTACTGATTCCTCTATCTCACCTGATGATCTTGTGTCTATGACTCTGAATGTGATTAACTTTGTAGAGCAGCAGAAAATCCCTAAAGAACCTTCCATCACCTTTGATTCCAGTGAAACTATCAGGGCACCTAATGGTCCTTTATATATAGTTGCAAAAGTCAAGAATACACCTTGCCGTGGAGTGCTTATTGATCCTTCTTGTATGGTTAATGTCATTACTGAAGAATTTCTTTTTATTTTGCAATTGAATCAAATGATCTATGATGAAACGAATGTGGTTGTGAAACTATTTGATGCATTTTCTTCTCCTGCAATTGGTTCTATTACATTACCTATTGAGGTCCATAACAAATCCCTTGATGTGAGCTTTGCTATTATTCCATCGTCCGAACAATTTTGTGTGAAGCTAGGCTATCCTTGGCTATCTTCCATGAAAGCTATTGCTTCTCCTATTCACAAGTGTTTGAAATTTCCCCATAATGGTGAAGTTGTTACTGTCAATCATAGCCTCTTTAAACCAGCTGAAAGAACTTCTAGCATTCCTATTGATTACTTTTGGCCTAAACAATTCCAATCTCTTCCTCTGCGAAGTGATCATCTTTTCAAATCTTATCAAAAGTGGAAGAAAGATATGATCCTATCTCTAAGTGAACCTAGAACACCCAAACTTGACATTCCTATCGTTCTTGAGAAGGAAGTTTTTCCTTTGAAAGATAAAACTAATGTCTTTCCTCAAGAAGATTCCCAACCCATTCCTATGAATGTGACTATGCCTATATCTAATAAAATTCCTAAAAGTAGACCTATACCTCCTCGTCATGATGGACTTGGTCTCCTTCCTAAACTGAATATTCCTCCCTTATATGGAGTAGTTCCTCCTCCTTCCTCTTATGGAGAGAAGAGACCTTCCTCTTCTCCTATTAAACAACATAAGAGACCACAACCTAAACACCCAAGTGATAAGGATGAGAACATTCCTCCTCCTCAATCTTCTCAACTTCCTACTAAGACTAGACGAAATCGTTCTACACGTGAACGCCGACGAAAGCGTCATCTTAGAGCTCAGGCAGCTGCTTCTCAAACTTTGCAATCCCCAAAAACACCTTCAACTAGTATTATTCCATTTTCTCCTCAGCCGACGATTGAGCCAAAATCTCCTAAACATAAGATGCATGATGGTCTTGATCCTGTGCGAGTTAAAGATCCTATTTTTATAAATCTTGATGATGATATAGATGAAAATGTTATTCATGATGAAAATATTATTCATGATGAAAATGTTACTCCTGTTCATTCTGATAGTGAATATGAATATGTTGATGTCGATAACCATTTATCTAACAAATTTTCTAAAGCACTTATCCTAGCTCCTAGACAAGAACAACGTGGCTCGGAACATGAACATAGCCCTTGTTTGGATCTTGTGATAGCTCCATCTGCTGTGTTGGATGTTCCTCCTCTAGCGTGTTTCCTACCTTCCCGAAATATTGATCAGCAAGATCGGTGGGTAGATGATGTGCTAGACTAGTTCATTAGCATAGCAGACTCTCTCCTCCTCTCTTGATGTCTTTTGTTACTTCTTCTATGTGTTATTCTCATTCTTCTATTTGTTGTCCTTAGTGTTGTCTACTTGAGGATGATGCAAAACATTGAGATCTCTTTTGGTCTCTCTCATGTTGACTCAAAAGACACATGTGTTCCCTTCTTCTAGGTGACCTTCCTTGATTGGGGAATGAAGAACAATTATGCATACATACATATGATATACATGAATTATCATACAGCATACTGACCCCGAGGAAAGCGAAGTCACCTTGTGCTTTGTGTTTTGTGTCTATTATCCTTGGGCTTATCTCACACTTGGGGGCTAAATCCTTGTGATAACGTGCTCCTTTCCCTTCTCATTTTTATATGTATCAATACCTTAAAGCAATCACCCCCAGTGAGGCATGTGCAATCGCTTTAACGTAGGGGGGCATACATCCCATCCATATCTTTTCAAGATACTTGAAAATTTCTTGACAAATTTAGCTTTGCCTTGAAAATTTTTGATATCTTTCTTGCATGACTCATAGTGAGGGAAACTTATTACTGACAGTCATGGTTCTCCCTCATGATCTTCCCTTTTACTTTGTCAATCGAAGTCATAAGATCCTTAGTCCACTGGGGGCTTGGTGTATCTTGCCTCCTTGACGTGGTGAAAGTTTTTCAATTTTGTTTCCTTGTACTTTACCAGAAGTATGAGTGTACGCTTATACTCCCGCTAAAGTGGGGGCTAAATGTAGCATCTTAAAATTGTGACACTTGCAATTTCGATTGCATTTGGGTCTTCACGATGGCGGCGCAACGTTGAACCTAAATGGAGACCCTAAAACTTGTTTACGACACCAAAAACTGCATTTTTCTGCACCCTGGCCTGATCCCTCCTTGCACCCTGCTGTCCCGGGAGGTGGGACCATGGTGCCCAACGCCTTGGTCCCCCAAGACCATGGCACCCAGCACCCTGGTCCCTGGCCTTATTTTGGGCCTAGTCTCTTTTGGGCATCGGGTCTTTAAGTTTGCAATTCGGGAAATAATGTTTCCTAGTCGGCCTAAGGTTGGAAAAATCAGTCTATCAGCCCTAATTGACAAGTATATAAACTACATTTCCTCTTCCAAAAAAGAGGGAGGAAAATATATGTGAGCAAGACGTGGAAGCGATATTCAAACATTCAAGCATTCAAGCATTCCTTCAAGCAATTGAGCATTCTAAGTCTCCATTCAAGGCTAGGTGTTGCATTCAAGACAAGGATTCAACCATTGAAGAGGAGACAACATACAACATACAACATACTACATACATTACACCTTCGCATGTAAGAATACAAACATTCTTACAACAAGGTATCAGTACTTGTTTACATTACAAACATTTACATTTACAACATTCTCATTTCTTGGTTAATTCCAAAACTGGGGTTTGACCTAAAGGCAAACCCCTCATCCCTAACCCCCCAATCGTCCTCTCTTTTTTGTGTGTAGGTTGTAGGTACATGGCTGTAATTGAAGATCTGGAATCCTTGTGCAGAGACGAACAGATCCCCCTTCGTTTCGCGGATTTTTCGGAGGACCGTGTGCACGTCGGGCACCATCGTCCAGTCAACTTTTGCTCAAATTTGCAGAACAACACCGTCTCGACATTTTACTACTAATTCCAGGTCCGCAGCTTCATCCCGTATCCCTACTCTATTTATAAGTGAATCTTTCCTACTTTACATGCATTCCTAGTTCAATCTTTCTATCTACATTCTTTACAAAAGAGGGTATCCTTGATGTCACAACCCTTGAAACTCATTTAGAATCCAATCTTGCATTGTGTGGGATTGGATCTTGTGGGTTTCAACCCCTCTTTTGAATGTAAAGTCTCCCCTAAGTGAAAACCATCAACCCTAGTGACTCTCCCTTCTCTCTCCTTGGAGTTGGGGAGGGGAGAATGACTAGGGTTCGATTTTTCCGCTTTACAATATCAATGAAGTTCTGAGCCAAAGACCAAACTCCTCCCACAATTGATATCTCTATTAAGCTTTGTTTTTCACATGTATATCTCTCTCCCTTTGACATCAATGTCAGAAATTTGACATAAACATCAAAGAAAAAATCATAAAACCTCTGAACCATACAACTGACTACTCCCCCAAAGTAGTAGCACCATCTCATTAATCCATAATGAATAATAATTTTTATAAATACATACCAGACTGATGCCAATCAACATCACTCAAGTCTTTACTGGAGGGGTAGAGACCCCCAATCTGTCTCTAAAATACTCAAATGATTCCTTAGGAAAAGGTTTAGTGAAGATATTTGCAATTTTCTCTTTAGTGTTCACATAAACCAATCTGACTTCATTTGCTTCCACCTTTTCCTTCAAAAAGTTATACTTTATTGATATGTTCTTTGTCTTAGAATGAAATATCAGATTCTTTAATATGTCAATAGTAGCAAAGTTATCACAGTGAATAACTGCTAGTTCATTGCAATCTACCCTTATATCCTTCAACATTTTCTTCATCCATAGAACTTGTGTACAATTAGTAGCAGCGGTAACATAATCAGCTTCAGCAGTAGATAAAAAAGAACATGACTATTTCTTGCTGATCCATGAAACAAGTTTCTTTCCAAGAAAGAAAGCTCCACCGGATGTGCTTTTTTGGTCATCTATATCTCCAACCCAATCTGCATCTGTATATGCACATAGTGTAAAGTCATCATTTTTAGGATACCATAAACCATATTCAGTTGTTCCCTGTAAATATCTAAAAATCCTTTTCACTGCACTCTCATGATTCTCTCTAGGATCACTTTGATATCTTGATACAATAAAAATAACATTCATTATATCCGGTCTAGTCTAAGTCAAATATAACAAACCTCCAATCATAGACTTATACCTTGTAGGATTTACTGGAGTTGATTCATCTTTATTTGTCAATTTCTCACTAGTAACCATAGGGGTACCAGTCAGTTTAGAATTTTCCATACCAAACCTCTTCAACAACTCTCTAGCATACTTAGTTTGATAGATGAAAATAACTTTATCAGTCTGATTAATCTGTAAACCTAAGAAAAATCTCATTTCTCCAATCATAGACATCTCAAATTCGTTCTTCATATTATCAAAAAATTCCATACATAACTTATCCTCACCTCCAAAAATGATATCATCAACAAAGACCTCAACAATCAATATGTCATCATCAATGATCTTATAATACAAGTTAGTATCAGCATTACCTTTAGTGAAACCAAGCTTCAAAAGATATTCATCCAATCTAGCATACTAAGCTCTAGGTGTTTGTTTCAAGCCATATAAAGATTTTCTTAATCTGCAAACCATGTTTTTGTCATCTGAAAGTGAAAAACCATCAAATTACTCAATATAAACTTCCTCTTCAAGATTTCCATACATAAATGCACACTTAACATCCATCTAATAAACCTTGTAGTTCTTATGGGCAACATAAGGAAGAAATAATCTTACAGCTTCAATCCTAGCTACCAAAGAAAAAGTTTCATCATAATCAATTCCTTCCTTCTGAGAATATCCTTTACAACCCAATCTAGCCTTGTTCCTCACAACTTGTCCATCTTCATTCAATTTGTTTCTAAGCCTGAATGTCACATGTATTAAGCTAATTAGCAAGTAAGAATGAATCACCAATTCCTAAGTAATTAATAAACAAACAAACATAATCAATGAAAATCAATACAAAATAAGGAATGAATTCAAATAATAACTCCCTCATTCTGCATCTTTGCTTCCATTGTGCTTCTCCAATTTGAGTGGTTGGTGGCTCTTAGGTATTGCACTAATTTCCTACATACAAATACTTTGAAGACTGTGATTCTGAAAAAGCTAGATACTAGATTGAATTGATGAAAATGATGCTTAATTTATAGATTTTCAACACAAAGGGGTGAGAAATAGAACTCAAGTGTTGATTGATCGATAACTGAAATTGATTGATCAATAAACTAGTCAAGATTGATTTGTTAACTCAATAGATTGATCTGTTAACATGATTGATTGGAGAGTGAACTTAATAGATTGACTAGTAAACTCATTTGACTGATCAGTGAAGTGAATAGACTAGGGAGATGACTGAATTCATGGATTTGCCATAAAAGCTGATTTTGAGTTTAAAAAGATGATTGATGAGTTAACTGATTAGACAACTAATTTAGCATGTGTTGTAAGAATTCAAAATTGAATTTTATTTTCATTTTCAATTTGGATTTGAATTGGTCATGTTTGAATGCTGAAATGCACATGAAATTATCTGAAATTCAGATTTGGTGAAATGTGAATTTGAAAATGTGAAATTAGATGAAATGATATGAAATTTGAATTTGGGGAAATATGAAATGAAATTAGATGGAATCAATTGGAATTATAATTTGGGTAATTGGAGGAATTTAATTAATTAATTTAAATGAAATTATTTAAATTTAGGAGATTGAATAAATTAAATAATAAAGATTTTTTAACTAAGGAAAAGGTCGTAATTCATTAAATAATTGATATTTAATTAATAATTGAGATATGGTTAACTGATTAAAATGATTTGAGAATAGAAATAGAATAATTAGAAGTGTTGAAGGGCGATGATTAAAAATAGTTAGTTTAATTAAATAACTACTTAATTAAATAGATGAATAATTAGTGTAGAATTAATGAGACATTTTTAGGTGTCTACATTTGCCCCTCTTTGAGACAATGTCAAAACAACGTTGTTTCAAAGAAAATGAAAAGAAAACGGCCCCAGAATGCCTTGGTGACACTTAGGGTATAAATATGCCCCCTCAGAAAAAGTGGTCAAAAAATTGTGGAATGAAGACCAGTTTTTTGAAAATGTGCTAGATACTGATAAAATGAAGTTTGAAATGGTTTCGATCTTGTTTGCTATGTGTACAACTATGTTGAAGTTGGAGGGGTCCATGGGCATTATGTTGAGAAAAAACCTAATTTTGAACTTAAAAATTGAAGAGTGGTATTGATCTGAGCTCATCTACACTATTTTGTTTTGCAAGAAGTCCTTAAAGATATTAGTGCTTTCGGCATCCTTAGAGCGAAATGGTAGCTCATAGAGCGAGGCTGCATTTATCCGAGTGAGTGCAGTCTTATCAGAGACCTCCCGGTACTAGTGGCATGGTGAGTTGCATGATTTATTGCTCGTTTATGTCTGTTTTTCAAAAATTTCAATCATTTGATGATGTAGTTTTTCGTAAATTTTGCATTTGACTATCGATGTTGCTGCAATTGATATTATTATTGCACAATTGATTCAAATGTACCGCATTTGATGTTTTACATCGCACTTGCTTCTCTTGATTCACATTTACAAGTTTTGCTTCACAATTGATAATTGTGTTTCACATTTGCTAAAAGTAATTCATATTTGATAAAATCATTACGCAATTAATAATTTTACTTCACAGTTGATATAAGTATGCCGCATTTGATAAGAAAGACAATTTTTCTTATGCGTCTTGACAATTTTATGATGTAACTAACTCATTTGTATGTTTTCCAAATGCAGGTGCATTATCCAGTACTGCTTGCTAGACAGACAAGGCCAGATGGTCTTGATCAACATCATGAGTTGGATCCAGAGGATACCGCTTTGTTATGATAGTTTGGATTGCATTTACCTAAGGTTACGGCCAATAGGGCCATGATTATTGCTTTGATTGAGCAGTGGCATTCAGAGACATGTTCTTTTCATCTACCGATAGGTGAGGCACCCATCACACTTGAGGATGTGTGGCATATCTTACACATTCTGATATTTGGTACATAAGTTACTTTTGATCGTCATGATGGTGTTTCTGCTTTGTGTACATTGTTCAAGTGTGAGGAGCAGGGTATACATATTCGTGGTCATTATGAGATTCATTGGGATGATTTTGATTATAATGATCTTACTGTTGTTCTTGCTTGCACTATTGTTGGATTATTGATTCTTGATAGATGTACCCATGGTTTTCCTGTTGGATGGGGATGAGTCATACATGATATGATTATTGATAGACATGTGTTTATTTGGGGTCCTTGTCTTCTTTCCACTTTGTATCATCAAATGCATGGGATTGTTTACTTGCAGCAAAAATTAGTTGGATGTGGTATTACTTTTCTTCGGACATGGGCTTGGGAGCACATAGCTATCTTTCATCTTGCATTACATATTGATTTAGAGACAGATCAACCATATGCTTTCAGGTACATTGTTGGTGCGAGAAATAGGGCATTGGGTAACATCTTGTATTGGCATCATCTAATTGATCTTATAGTATTTCTCATGGAGACCTTATCTTACTTGCCCCGGTTGGACAGATGATGCTCAACATCTTCCTTTTTTTTGATAGTAGAGATATCTTATTGGTTGAGATGTGGGTGGTCATAGGGTTATTGACATGCATCTTCCTAGCCATATACTCAGACAGTTTGGGGAGATACAGGGTATTCCAGATGTGACAACTTATTTTGCTCGCACTACTCGAGAGGTTGGTGATTGGGGTGCTTGCGCGTAGCTTCATATTACTATTGTTGAGTTTGATGCTCTTGTTCCTATTCTATGGGGATAGCGTGTTGGGGTAGCTAATCCAGGGTCCACAACATAGTATAGTGTATGGTGGATACAACAAGGGCATATACCTTTGACAGATCTGACAGTTCCTATTGGTGCTCAACAAATTAGACATGGTAGGGGTCCCAGGGGAAGAGGGAGAGGTGGGGGGAGAGATGGAGGAGGTATGGATGGAGGAGGTAGAGGTGGTATAGATCTAATAGTAGCAGTTGTAGAGCAGGTGGATAGTGGAGAGGAGGATGTGGATATTAGCGGAGAGACTGCATCTATGAGCAGTTCTGATGAGGGCAATGAGTCAGGATTAGGCTCATCTAGCAGCGATGGGGATGAAGATGGGAATGATGGACATGATATGGAGATGCCCCAGGCTATGGATTTTGGAGGTGCGGAGAGAGGAGATGAGGAGGGATTGAGAGATTGAGTTAGACATTTAGAGGACCTGGTCCCTACTTTGTGGCAACGACGGATGGAGGATAGAGATCAGTATCGACGAGTGATGGAGGAGTTGATTGTAGAGAGGGATTAGATAGCTGTTGAGAGAGACTGACTACAAAGGGAGAGGAATGAGGCACTTAGGAGAGCTCATATCACCATGGATGCATACGATAAGTTATTTGGGTCAGTGATAGAGGCACATAGCCAAGTAGATAGATATTTTTTTGCTACATAGGAGGCTATTTATTATCGTCAGGCTTATGTGAGAGCTATTCCAGAGGGTCAGAGGAAGCCTAGTTTTAGTTCTTTCATGGGGAGAAGATCAACCCGATCTACCTCTCAACAGACTAGTAGTGGAGTGATGGGTCCACCTAGGGTGCCATCGAAACAGACTGGAGTTAGGCGAGATGCACCTACTAATAGAGGCAGCATAGGTTGAGAGATTTGATATTGATGTTGATGTTGTAGATACAATATATTTTGATGCATTTCTATATGATATATGATATGCATTCTTGATGAGCTATTTGATGTTGAACTTCATGGTATAATATTTCTTTATTGTGTTTTATGCTATTATTATGATGAATGCAATGTGAATGTGGTATCATGCAATGATGTGATGTACCTTTATTTTGCGATGTATAATGGTTGATGAAATTCTTATTATAATGCAATAGACTAACATTATGAAAATGTAATGTGATGATTATTTTTGTGTATCAAAATAAGTGTTGAAAATTGTGAATTTGGAATAATTGTTAGTTGTTAGGTGTAAAATAGATATGAAATGATCAATCAATTGAATCAACCTTTGTTTATTCCAGATTTAGATATGATAGAGATGGTTTGATATAATTTTGATGAGAAAGTCTTCATTTGTTTATTCATAGTGCAATACATTATCATCATTGAGCCTTATTACGTAACAATAGAGCTATTACACCAGGGTATGAGGAACCAAGATGTATAGATATCTCATTGCAAAGAAACAAACATGTAGCAGACAAGGAATGAACCCTCCATTCTGGGAAGTACACTAGGGGTCAAGGTATGTGTGGCATTCATAAGTTGAATGCTCCTATCACAAACATCCATTAGAGAAATTGCCCCAGAACTTCAATGGTTCAAACCAAAAACAACAAAAAAAGAAAGAGGATCATGCCCATCATGAATGCTCTAGTCACTTTTTAGACATCCTTGAGTAGCTAAAAGAAATGATCTTCACTAATTTGATAAAAAGAGTCAACCAAAATAGACAAAACTCAGCAGTTAGACTGACAATGCCTTTTCTTTGATATGTTTGATGTGATTTTGATAATGTCTGGTTTCAAAAGTTTTGGACCTCATTTAAGACTGACCTATCTGGTTTCGACTGTACTGATTCTATTTAAGACAAGATGTTGATCACATTGATAGTTTGATAGTGATTCGATAGATTAGATAGTTGATCAACTTGATTATGAAAGTTTTGACAAGATAATTGTATCCTTTGTTTAACTTCATGCGAAGTGTTTGTTGGATATCTGCTAGGGTATTTGATTCTTGCAAGACAATTTATTGCAAGTTTTTGATGGTTTGGATTTTTAGTTTGTTTGTGAGGAGTTTTTTTTCTCGGGACTTTATCTAAATGTTTTTGGATTTTTGAATTTTTTTCGATGTTTTTGTTTGATATTTTTCAGGACTTTATCTAATTTTTTAGATTTTTTTCAGGTCTTTATCTGATTTTTAAGAATTTTTTCAAGTCTTTATCTGTTTTTTAAGAATTTCTTCAAGTCTTTATTTGATTTTTAGAATTTTTTCAGGTCTTTATCTGATTTTTAGAATTTTTTCAGGTCTTTATCTAATTGTTTTAGAATTTTTTCAGTTATGCCCCCAAGTGCAGACCTATGATGATGGTATGAAACATGTATGTGGAGACAATGAATTTTTGATATGAGCTATGCTAATGCTAGATGCATGACAAGAATGCAGTTCATATTTGAAAAAGGATGATTGTGTGTTTCCTTCATTTTGACATGCAGTAATTGGATTAAAGGTGCGAAACGTTTCAGAGATAGGAGTTCAATCCATTCTCAAAAAACTTAGACCATCCAGCCTAACACACTATGTAACCAAGATTTATGAATGGAGGCATGGAAAACTTCTCCATCAATTCTTGAAACTTCAATCTTCTTTTGCCCATGTGTGTGCAATTGAGTTTATTCTAACTCTTATAACCATCAAAGACCCTTAGAATCCTATGTGGCTAGCTTCCTAAGTTATTCTGACTTCAAAAGCAACCTGGATAGAGCCTCGCTACTAGAAAGCTTATAGGGCTCCGATGATGTTATGCACTATAACCTATCAAACATTGATCCATTTCCAGTAGGTGTCCATATCCCTGATGGAGTTACTTGCATGTTCCTGTAGTCAAGCTTTTTTTTTGTTGCACTTGTATGTGTGATATTTTAGTAAGATATCATTTTCTTTTTGTTTCCTTGAGATGGATATTGGCATAACACTTTTTTATTTTATTTTCTTTCCTTGAATTGTAAGTAATGAAACCTACTTGGGTATGACAATTACAGTGGTGCTGAAGCAGAATATTGGATTTTTCACTAGCCACATGACCAACTAGGTATTTGTAATGACTTAGAGCTTTTGATTAATGTGTGAGATATAGCAATTGACAGATTTTGGGTAACAAGACTTGATACTGAAACTTCTACTCAACCATGGATAAAGCTTAATCATAAGGTGATGTTGAAGATGAATGACTAAAGACCTCCTAAAGACTTCATGAACAAGTATCTAGGAAACGAGATAACCTTCCTTCCTTTCAGTGCAAATAGGTGAATGACTTAGATAATCATCTTGACTTATTGATGCAAATATATGAGAACTGAATAATGATATGCAATGTGGTAAAGAAATATGCAAATGTAGTACTGAAAATTGAGATGAACCAACCCTTAGATGTAATATCTATTTAGGTGCATGTTGTTGATGGGATCAAGGAGTGAATCTCCCTCCATCGTTTGTTTCCTCAGTTTCTTCTACCAATAATGTTGACTGTTCATTATCAATAGGTAGATCATCCATTTTGTGTTTTGCTTTATCATCCTTGTCGTGATTAGGAGAGGAGCTTGCTTCTCCAAAATATATAGTTCTGTCCAAATCTACTGCATAGCCAACTTTGTGATCATTATAAGGGAATCCGTCCCTTGCACATAATAATTCAATTATGGCTTCATCATTTTGAAACCAATCTAATTGTGGATTTGCTTCTTGCCCCCATTCAATTAAACATGGATGCATAAGGGGTAAGTCTTTATCTCTCATTGTCTTAGAAGATCCTGATATCATGCATACTTGGTTATGATCTTTTGTGTCTTCATCATAAATTGGTGGTGGGTTGTCTTCATTATCATATGGAAATTCATAGTCATGAGAATTGGTGATGCTTTCTATGTATGTTTCACTTTCTGATTCTATGTCACTCATCTGCTCTTGTTCTTGTAACTGAGTTTGTTGTAAATTAGTGGATCTTTTTTGTATCATGGATACCCTTCTTAATCCTGGTATCAGTCTTTGTAGTCTTTCTTCATCTGACTCAAATGGAGGAGTTGTTGTTTCCCTTAGCAAAAGTATTGACAGTAACCAAGGATTTACCTCATCCTAGTGTTAAGCCTATATCTGTTACCATGTTTTCTTGTGCAGATGTTTTAGGGACTGTAATGCTAGATGTCTCTATACCAGTTTCTTGTAGAATTTGCCTCATGTCTTCACCATCTGATTCCATGATAGGAGATGTTGGTGCTCTCTTTCTTTTCTGAGGTGAAGAGAAATACATCTTTGTTGATGAATAATTTTGAGGTATGTATTCTGAGGGTAACCTAGGCTTGTTCAATATATCCAATGTATGTTGTCTGACTTCTATTATTTGTGGCACATTTTTATATCCCAAGCCTTGATTCTTTGGGTTTTCATGTGGCAAAACAGGTTCTAATATTCCTTTCTTTTGTATTCCTAATCCTATGGTGCCATCATACCCATGTTTTTGTAACATCTTGAAGTTGTTTCCATATTGATATAGAGGTATCTTGGGTACTATCATGTCATCTTCTTCTCTATATATCTAGTGATTGATATCTTCATTTACAGATTCTTCTTGTAGGTCTCCCCATCTAATGAAAGAGCAAGAATATGAATGCTTCACTATCTATTTTCCTTTATCTTGCTTCAATGTTGTGTTCTGAGGGTTCCGAAAAGACCTGGGAGAAAAAAATGACTATTTACCACTTGAGGTACTCGAAATGGAATATTCTCCACAACCAACTTCCTTAATATGCAAAGAAGATGTGGTTGGTTTATTTTTCTCTTTTTCTCTAATTCATAATGATTCTGATGCAAAGGCCTACCCAAACTCCTAATGACAAGCCCAAAATAAGGTTAGGCTAGTGACCCCCCAACTACACACAAGGGTCCTGCAAGGAAGGACTTTGCACCTTAGATGAAACTATACACTCATTCACTATGCTTAGGCCTACTCAAGATGAGTAAAAGGCTTCAACTCCTCAAACATGCTTTACCAATGACCTCTACTCCTTGTGATTTAAAGTTGGCTAACACATGTCATCTAAAGACTCTTTCAAACACTGGTTTTGGTTTAGGACACCAATTCCTTATACCTCCTTTGTAAACCTACCCCCTCAGCTTGTAGCCCTATTTGATGATAGAATGGACCTTAACTCAAAAATGTTCCACACACCCATACAAAACATTTAGCATTTCAGACACCCTTTTGGATTTGTATTCATCCCCCAAATGGTTTATCCATATCTATAGATACAAGGTCTATTCTATTCAGAGGCTAAGAGACCTAATAAGGGAAATTAGGCCTATTTTCCAAAGCAACTACCTTTACCGGTACACCTAATGGAAAATAAATTCTATGGGAATGTGGGGGTAGTTAGAAACCTCTAATTCTAGGGTTACACACTTGGAATCCACCGCTATGATGACTTATGATAACTATCCTAAAACTTGTCTTAGGTAGTCACATATCTGCTTACCTAATCTTGCTCTTTCTCCACACAACAAAGTTTTCCCTAATAAAAACCATGAAACCACTAAATTACAGAGAGATTATCTTTCATCTCTACAAAGGAAGAGTCTTCTAATGGACTGGAGTGCAAGATAAATCCATTTTTGTTCAAAACCCTCTCCAAACCCTCAATTTCCAGGTTATAGTCAGTAGAATGGACGGTTCTCTCTATTCCAAAATAGTTAAGACCTAAGACCTCCACCAAAAGAAAAATATTTCATCTCCCTATCTAATCCATGGATGGTGGGATCTAGATCAATCCATACAGACACATACAACTCCTGCAAACTCAAAATTTCTGGAAAAACTGTAGTATTCTGTGTATTATTGATTCTCAAACTCCCACTCCAACAACAACCACCTTTGAATTCATACCCACAAGGATTATACAACTCTTCAATGGTTTCCCACCAAATTTGGAGTAGTTTGGAGCCATTTAAAGTCTTCCCCCAACCGATTTACAAAAAGTTGCACTTTTGCACAAAAAGTTGCATTCTACAAAAGTTGCATTTTTACAATTTTGCACAAAAAGTTGCCATACTCTCTAAGGTTTGGATCCACACACATGGACCAACCAAACACACATAAAACATGTATAAAACCTATCAAACACAAATCTAGACCATCTATTACCCCTTTTTACCACATTGTCGCAATTGGCTTCTCAAATTGCCTAATTGGTGACATGGGCTTTCATGGTGGGGTCTATTCAATACATGAAACAAAAAACACACTAAGACATCGTAATGATCCTAGTCTTCATCCTTAGGGTCATTAATATCTTGTTGATGAGGTGCTCCTACACTATACTCCCCAAGAGAAGAGATCTCAAGCCCACTTGAGATCAGAGTTTGTAAATCTGCACCATGATGAGATATTTGCTCACTTGTCATCCAAATTGCCTCAGAGTTTGGTTTGTCCTACCAATCCACCAAGTACTCAATGTACTCCTTGTTCCTTGTCTTCTTTGTGACTCTAGTGTCTAACACTTTTCTCAACTTAGGTGATTCCTGCCTTGGAATGTCATTATCTGCTACAACCTGCATTGATTCTTCTTCTTCATTGCCATCACCTTTGAAAAGTGTAAGATCACACACATTAAAAATGGGTGATAATCCAAGATCAGAAGGAAGTTGGATCTCATAGGCATTTTGTCCACATTTCTTTAATATTTGACATGGTCCAATCTTCCTTTGCATGAGTTTGGTGTATTTTTCTTTTGGGAGTCTCTCCTTCTTCAAATGTACCCATACCAAATCCCCAACATTAAACTATACATCTCTCTTCCTCTTATCAGCATGAGCCTTATCCTTCACTGCAGATTGTTGGAGATGAGACTTGACTTGGTCATGCACCTCTTTTATGGCTGATGCAAAAGTTTCACCATCTGCATTAATGGCTTCTTCTTTGGGTAAATCTCTTAACTCCAACACTCCCCTTGGGTGGATACCATACACAATATGGAAAGGAGATTTACCAGTACTCCTATTTATGGTGTCATTGTAGGAGAATTCTGCCTATGAAAAAATGTTATCCCACTTCTCTCCATGTTTCCTTGTCAAACACCTTAGTAGGTTTCCCAATGACCTATTGACAACTTCAGTTTGGCCATTTGTTTGAGGATGGTAGGCTGATGAGAAAGCTAGGTTAGTCACCAACTTCTTCCAAAGATTCCTCCATAAGTGACCTATGAATTTCACATCTCTATCTGAAACAATGTTTAGGGCTAATCCATGTATCTGGACTATCTCTTTGAAGAATAGGTCTGCAACATATGATGCATCACAAGAAGTCTTACATGGCAAGAAATGAGCCAGTTTACTAAACTTGTCCACCACTACAAAGACACTATCAAATCCTCTCCTTATTCTAGGTAGACCCAACACAAAGTCCATACTTATTCTCTCCGATGGCCTAGAAGGAATGGGTAAGGGCTGATACAAACTTGCATTTGTAGACTTCCCCTTGGCTTTCTAACATATAACACATGTCTCCACAAACTTTCTTACATCTGCATGCAATTTAGGCCAAAAATAATGTCTCTTCACAAGGTCTAGGGTCTTGTCAAGACCAAAATGACCTACCATGGCTCCACAATGATTCTCCCTAATAATATTCAACCTCATGGAACACTTAGGAATACACAACTGCACTCCTTTGAACAACAATCCATCTTGTATTAGAAACTGAGAAAACTCAATATGATACCAGTCACCAAAAGTTTCACATACCTTGTAGATTTCTCTAAAGTCTTCATCAGCAACATACATACTCTTCAAGGAATCAATACCAACACTTTCCATCTTAATTTGGTTGACAGTTAAGACCCTCCTGCTCAAAACATCTGCAACTTTGTTCTTAACTTCTTTCTTGTGTTTGAGGGTGAATGTGAAGGCTTGAAAGGTCTCTACCCCTTTCATGTGCTGGTCGTTTAGCTTCTCTTAGCTATTTATGAAACTAAGTGCCTGATTATCAGTAATAACTATAAACTCCTTTGGCAATAAATAGTGCCTCCACTTCTTCAAAGACTGTACTAGAGCATACATCTCCAAGTCATAAGATGAGTATCTTCTCTTAGCATCATTTAGCTTTTCACTAAAAAGAGCAATAGGCCTTCCTTCCTAACTGAGCACTTCTCCAATAGCCATGTGGCTTGCATCACATTCCACCTGAAATATCTTATTGAAGTCTGGTAAGGCAAGGACTAGTTGTCATGCAACCTTCTTCTTCAATGTCTCAAATGAATCATCTGCCTCTTTGGTCCAATTGAACCTACACTTTTGTCCTCCCTTTATGGTGTCAAGCATGGGTGCACAAACATGAATAAATCCTCTTATGAACTTCCTATAAAAAGTTGCTAACCCATGGAAACTTCGGACATCATTCATAGTTCAAGGTGTAGGCCAAGACATTATAGCACTTACCTTCTCTTGGTCCATTTTAAACTCACCTTTTGAGATTTCAAAACCCAAGTAGATGATCTCCTCCTACATGAATAGACACTTATCCAAATTGATCATTAGTTTCTCTTCATGTAACCTCTTGAGAACCATATCTATGTGTTTGAGGTTCTCTTCCCTTGTTTGAATGAAGATCAAGATATCATCTAGATATACTATGACAAACTTTCCTATGAATTCCACCAAAACTTAATTCATTAACCTCATAAAGGTACTAGGGGCATTGGACAACCCAAATGGCATGAATTTCCATTCATACAACCCTTCATTAGTTTTAAAAGTTGTCTTCCATTCATCCCTTGGCCTTATTCTAATCTGATGGTATCCACTTTTTAGATCCATTTTTGTAAAATACTTGGCACTCCTTAAGCAATCAAGTAAATCCTCTATTCTAGGGATTGGGAACCTATACCTTATGGTTATCTTGTTGATGGCTCTTGAGTCTATACAAAGCCTCCAAGTGCCTTCTTTCTTGGGTGCAAGGACTATCGGTACTACACATGGGCTTAGACTCTTTCCAATTAGTCTCAATTCAAGCAACTCTTTAATCTGCCTTGTCATTTCTGCATTCTGGTCTGGGGTGAGGTTGTAGGCTGCTTTGTTTGGCAATGTAGATCTAGGGATCAGATCTATGCAATTACTAATGTACCTTATTGGTGGTAGGGACATTGGAATTCCATCTGAGATGATGCCTTGATGCTTATCAAGAAACTGTCTGATAGTTGGGTCTAGTTTCTTTGGTCCTCCTTCTTTCTCTTCTGCAAATTGCTCTTTCCTTGTCACCTTGGGACTAGGCATGCGGCATAGCAAAATTCACCTTTCTCTGCAATCTCCTTCATGAACTATTTACCTTCTACTATCAGCACTCCTGTATCCTTCCCTTTTGATTCCATCTCTTCCTCTATCAGAGGTAAGAATTCTATCACCTTCCCATCTTTGGTGATTGTTCTCAACCCATCATGATGAGCTTTCAAGTCATACTGCCATGGTCTCCCAAACAAGAGATGGAATTAATCCATTTTGGCTTTGTCAAATAGCAATCTATCCTTGTAAGTTCCAATCTGAAACTCCACCCAATCCTTCTCTTCGACCACTTCTTGCTGACCTTGGGTGAGCCATGAGACCTTATAGGGATAAGGGTGAGGCAACTTCCTAAGTTTAATATTTTCTACCATTTCAAGTGATACAAAATTTTTAGTAGATCCGGAGTCTATCAGAACCTTGCATACCTTTCCTCCTACCTTGCAAGTGGTTTTGAAAATAGATTTCCTTTGTGTAGGCTCTTTATCAGGTACCTTCATGGTGGTTACATCTCTCCTCATCATCAGAGCCTCTCCTCTTTTAGGATAGCCATAGATGTCAGGAGCATTAACACTTTGATAAGTGTTTGCACTTGCCACACTTTGACAATCAGATTCTTGCACCAAATTGCTTCTCCTTTCTCCCATGGAGCTAGAAGCCTTCTTTGGACATCTATTGGCCATGTGCCCTTCTTGGTTACAGTTGTAGTACCTAGGAGGTCCTCTACCTTGGGATCTTCCTCTAGAGGGTGATCTCCTACTCCTAAAGCTTCCTCTTGGATTGTAGCCCCCTCCTTGGTTATAACTGCTCTCTCCTCTATTGCCTTCTTGGTTAGAGTCTCCCTGGTAGCCAAAACCATTTCCTCTACCTCTGAAAGGGCCTCTTCCTCCTTGTTTCTATCTCCCTTTACCTCTGCCATTTTGATCCTACCTTCTCTTGAACTTCTCCTCCACCTTGAGTGCCAATTGAAAGCACTTTGGACTGTCTCCGAGGTATGGAGATTCAAGTCTTCTTGGATTGTAAATCTCAACCCATTGAGATACCTTGCTACCTTTGCTTCTTCACTCTCTTTCACCTTAGTCCTCACACACAACTTCATGAACTCCTCGGTATAGGAACTCATGTCCATCTGGTTTTTTTTCAAATTATGTCTCCTCCTATGCAATTGGATATTGTAATCCATTGGGATATAGGCTTCTTTCACCAAAGCCAACATCTTCTTCCATGTAGCTACTCTTCTCTTTCCCTCTTTCACCCTCTCATCCTGGATGAAAGTCCACCAAGTTAGTGCAACCCCTTTCATCTTGGATTGGGCCATCTTCACACTTTGGTGGTCTGGTATGTCTTCACTTTCAAAAAAATTATCCAAGGATTCTATCCACTCCATCACTATATCAGGCTCCATCTTGCCTGCAAATACTTGTAGATCCATCTTCACATCCATTTTTATTCTCTCTATGTCTTGAGGACACTCATCAAGGGTCTATGGTCTATAGGTACCTCTAGCTCTTCTTTCATAGGGATCTCCTCTTCATCCCCTTCTTCTCCAGAGTCTCTCTCTCCCCTCTCCACTATGTCCTTCAACCGATCCATCTCATTTCTCATGGCTTGATTCTCAGCCCTGACTGCTCTGCTCTCTACCAGCTACTCCTTCACCAGGACATTCAATTCTACATTGGTCATTCTTGAAGGTGCCTCATGAGATCCTTCTTCTTTTGACATCTTGTCTTCTCCTTCTCTTCCAAAGGACACTCCTTCACTCTGATACCACTTGATGCAGAGGCCTACCCAAACTCCTAATGACAAGCCCAAAACAAGGTTATGCTAGTGACCCCCTAACTACACACAAGGGGCCTACAAGGAAGGACTCTGAATCTTGGATGAAACTACACACTCATTCACTATGCTTAGGCATACTCAAGATGAGTAAAAGGCTTCAACTCCTCAAACATGCTTTATTGGTGACCTCTACTCCTTGGGATTTTGAAGTTGGCCAACACATGTCATCTAAAGACTCTTTCAAACACTGGTTTTGGTTTAGGGCACCAATTCCTTATACCTCCTTTGTAAACTTACCCCCTCGGCTTGTAGGCCCATTTGATGATAGAATGGACCTTACCTCAAAAATGTTCCACACACCCATACAAACAATTTAGCATTTCAAACACCCTTTTGGAAGTTGTATTGATCCCCCAAATGGTTTAGCCAGATGTGTAGATACAAGGTATGTTCCCTTCAGAAGCTAAGAGACCTAATAGGGGCAATTAGCCCTATTTTCCAAAGAAAGTACCTTTACCAATACACCAAATGGAAACTCAATTCTATGGTAATGTGGGGGTAGTTAGAAACCTCTAATTCTAGGGTTACATGCTTGGAATCCACCGCTACGACAACTATCCTAAAACTTGTCCTAGGCAGTCACATAGAGATGCCTACCTAATCTTGCTCTTTTCTCCACACAAAAAAGTTTCCCCTACTACACACCAAAGTATAGAGGCTTATCTTTCATCCCTTCAAAGTAAGAGTCTTCTAATGTACTGGAGTGGAAGATAAGGTCGTTTTTGTTCAAAACCCTCTCCAAACCCTCGATTTTCGGGTTACAGTCAGAAGAATGGACAGTTCTCTCTACTCTAGAATAGTTAAGACCTTAGACCTCCACCAAAAGAATACTATTTCATCTCCCTATCTACTCCATGGATGGTGGGATCTAGATCAATCCATACAGACACGTACAACTCCTACAAACTCAAAATTTCAGGAAAAACTATAGTATTCTGTGTATTATTGATTCTCAAACTCCCACTCCAATAACAACCACCTTAGTAATCATTCCCACAAGGCTTATAAAAATCTCCAATGGTTTCCCACTGAATTTGGAGTAGGTTTTATCCATTGAAAGGCTTCCCCCAACCGATTTACAAAAAGTTGCACTTTTGCACAAAAAGTTGCATTCTACAAAAGTTGCATTTTTGCAATTTTGCACAAAAAGTTGTCATACTCTCTAAGGCTAGGATCCACATACATGGACCAACCAAACACACATAAAACATGTCTAAAACCTATCAAACACAAATCTAGACTATCGATTACCCCTTTTTACCACATTGTCCCAATTGGCTTCTCAATTTGCCTAATTGGTGACATGGGCTTACATGGTGGGGTTTATTGCATACATGAAACACAAACCACACTAAGACACCCTAATGATCCTTGTCTTCATCCTTAGGGTCATGAATAGCTTGTTGATGAGGTACTCCTACACCAGATTCCATTTGTAAGTGAAGAGAGGCTTCCTAATTATTTTGTACTTGATTGTTTGTGCTTGCCCTTAAATAGTCAGTGTTGAAAAGGGTTTGGGTCACGATAGACAGTGATCTCTATGCCATTGTATGGGAAATTTACACATTGGTGAAAATTTGATGGTACTGCTTGCATTGTATGTATCCATGGGTGACCTAACAACATATTGTACCCCAATTTTCTGTCTAGGACTTGAAAGGTGATGTTTGTTATAGTCGGTCCTACTTGTACTAGTAAAGTCACCACACCCTTAGAGGGGCATTCTTCATCATCATAGGCTTTGATATTTATTATCTTGGTAGAATCAATATAATGTTTAGAATATCCTAAAGCTTTGATCAAGTGTAGTGTGCATATGTTAAGGCCAACTCCACCATCTATAAGTACTCTTTGAACCTTTTTCGGTCAACCAAAGCTTCCAAGTGCAAGGGATCATTATGCATGGGTTGGTTTGTAGGTACATCTTGTTTAGTGAATGCGACCTTTGAAGCTGCCAAGTTTCCAACCATGGATTGGAATGTGTTCTCATCAATATCTCTAGAAACAATTGAATCTTGTAAGACTTTATCCAGGACTTCCTTATGAGCTGGCGATATGCGCAATAACTCAAATAGTGAAATTTGGGCTCGAGTTCGTTTCAACTGATCCACCATATTGTAGTTATTAGTTATTGAAGGGGGGTTTGAAGGAACCCCTTGTAATGTGACCTTTGATCTTCTAGTGATGACAACACAATCTCTGCTTTTAGGATTCACTGTGATTGTAGTTACCATCTCATCTCCTGCACTTAGTGTGTTAATGGCATAGTCAAATGCGACATTGGTATAATTAGCAGTATTGTTTTGTGCATTATAACTAGAAGCTTTTCCTTTGTCATGTTTGATGAAAGGATCCTTAGAAATGGTATGATCTATGTTCGGTGCCTTATTGGTCTCCACAGTAATATCACCTTGATCAATGAGATCTTGGATGAGGTTCTTCAATTTGTAGCAACTTTCTATTTTGTGACCCTTATTGCAGTGATACACAAAAATCATTGTCATTCCACCAGGTGGGCTTAAATGGCCTTGGTTCATATGGCCTAGCTTCTGGTAAAGTTATGGCATTGCTATGTATCAACTTTTTCAATGTTGATTCAATAGGTTCACTAAGGGGTGTAAAATTTCTTCTGGGTGCACCTATCCTTGGTGGCCTTGGATTATTTGACTGTAGTGCATTGGTGTTGTTTGTCTGAGATTGGTTTTGATTAGCAAAATTAGTTGGTCCTTGTAGAGATACTAGTGGTTGAGCTTTGTTTACAATACACGTTAACAACTCCATCATTTGTGACATTTTTGTTTCTAGACCAAAATTTTGGCTTTTCATTGTTTGTGCTAGTGGTCAGTCCACTATCCTTGTGGTGTTTCAATATCCCTTGTTCTAATAGGCTTCTCTCACATTTGATTCCTTTTTCTATTATGTCTTTAAAATTGTTTAGGCATTGCATTTGTAATGGATATTTAATTGGAGGTACAAGATTTTCATTGAAGATGTCTACTTGCTTCGCTTCAGGGACATGACTAAGACATTTGCAATATAAGCCTCTCCATCTTTGCAAGAATGTGGTGAAAGTTTCACCTTCTTTTTTCTTTGTTGCACATAAATCCATTAAGGTAATTGGATTATCTATGTTCAAGGCAAAGCTGGATATAAATAACTCAACCAATTCTCCCCATGAAGTAAGTTTGGGTGGAAGGTGTGAAAACCATTCTAATGTTGTCCCTCCAAGACTCTTGGAAAATTGCCTCATTAAGTATGTATTATTGTGTGCTACTTCAATACATGCCGTGAAAAATTCTCTGATATGATCTCAAGGATCCCCTATCCCTCTATATTTGTTGAACTTTGGAGTTTCAAAATGTGGGGGAAATGGTCGCATGTATAATTTTCTATCAAAAGGATATGGGGTCCTCCATTATGTAGCTCTTTTTATCATTATCTGCTTGCATACTGGCCATTTTCTTTTGAAGGTTCTCCATTTATTGGGTCAAAATCTCTATTTGGGTCAATGGTGTATTGACTTGATGAGTGTTTCCCATAAAAGGGATAGTATTTGAGTACCTTTGAGCTTTTTGAAAAGTAGATAGACCAAGTAATTGTGCACCAAAAATTCCACTAGGTGGTGTAAAGTATGTAAATTATAAACTGAAATTTGGCTGAGCTGAGCTAGTTGTCCCTTGATTCACACTATAACTACTGTGGGTGGAACTAGCTGAAACTGCAGGTTGAGCTAGATTTGCCAAGGTAGCGCTGTGAGTCATTAGAGCTTGCATCATCATGTTGGGCATTGTCAGTGATGTAAGATCAGTACTTGCTGATGCCACTATTGATTGTGTTGAGGTTGTAGCCATATTGGCATTTTGAGATATACCTTGCGTTGATGTAGTAACTGTTGCTTGTGTCTATGTTGAAATAGGCATTTGAGGTATATTTTAATTTAATGTCACACCTTGTGGTAATATCATTGAAATGACTACCCCATGAGGTAACTTGGCCCCATTCTGGACTAAGAGAGTGAGATATCTATCTCTATTATTATTGATGAGAGCGTTGAGAATCATAAGTGTCGCAAGATCTTGTTGGGGTACTTCCAATTCTTCTTTTGTCAAATTATGTTGTATTTCATTAATGGAAGGTATCCTATTTGTGTTTTTTGACAGCGTTGTGGGTGTGGGACCCTGTGTATGTTGTTGTGTGTGTTAGGTCCCAGAGACAATTGAGAGGGGGGGGGTGAATCAGTTGTCAAAATTCAAACCAAAAACAACTTAACCAATTTAATTCTTAATATCGGTAAACCAATATAATATGTCGGTAGATAGTTTTAATAGTTAATTGCAATATTGGTAAGGATTAATGCATGAAACAAAAGGATAAAGTCATCCACAACACATAATTGTAGCGTCGTAAATTGTATGCACTTGCTAGGGTGGTACAATTTCACACCTAGTTTAGCACCCGACTTGGCGCATTTTGCATTTTGCATTGCATTTCCCCTTTAGCATTTAATTAATTAAATTAATTAGGTCTAAGGTTCTATTTTATCATCTCCCATATCATAAAGTTGGGCCCTTTTCATTAAAGTGTGCCCCTTTCATTTTATTCTTCCAATACATCATTTAATCTAAAACCCTAATTAGGTCCTATTTTGAACTTTAAGGCCTAATTTCGAGGGTCAAAACATCTTGAAATCAGCTGTAACTTCGGGATTCTCTCTAAAATCATCATATCCGATGGCCCTGAAAAATTGGTGAAAAGTTGTCAGGACCATGGCGCTCGGAGTGCACACGGTCCCGGACATTTTTCCCGAAATTTTAGGAGCACGATCCAATCATAAAATAAAGCTTAACCCCAAGAAATTGGCGGGAGATTCAATCTCTAGGTCGGCCAAAAGTTGAAATTAAGACCTAGGGTTTCATATATAAGAGCTCTCTTTCTTCATTTGAAAGGATCCAGAATTTTTGGTTTCAAGGGCCTTCTACGCAGCGAAAGAGCAGATCTTTGAAGACTTCAACAACATTCAACATCCATCCATCAAGCATTCATAAATTTCATTCATCCATTTAGGGCTTTGAAGACATTGAAGAGCAATAGGGGATCACCGACTGAAGATTGGCTTGTACCCCTCCCTTGGGGTTGGGTATTATTTCATGTTATTTTCATGTCTTTGCATAAGCCTAATTATATCATTTGTATTCATGCTTTAGATCACTTTGCATCTTGATATGGAGCATTTACATTATCATTTACAAGCAATTAGGGTTTACTTTCTAGGTTGCTCTAGTTTGCTTACTTGCATTTTAGGATCTTGCACACACACAAGGTCTGCACACACACATTACTTTTACAATACAACTTGGCTATTCGTGGAGGTGGAAATCACCAAAGCGGGGGTTTGACTAAGGCAAAACCCTATATAGCTGCCCTACAACCCTTTTCAGACATAAGTGTAGATTTCCAAATTTGAAGGACGCCGCAAGTTGTAGATCCGACATGAGCAGACTAAGACGGGACAACACACCAAATTGCAGAGCAGAAACCTAAGACAGGGGTGTGGGGCACCCTGGTCCTGACAGGACAGGGGTGCTGGGCACCCTGGTCCCTCAGATAATAGCAGTTTTCAGCACATTTTGACAACTTTCAGGTTGCCAAAAGGAGCAGTTTCAGGTGCAGAATTAAGACAGTGGCACCCGCACCCCCGTCCCGAACATTTTCACTCAGATTTTAACTCTAGGTACACATCTGCATTCTTATCTTGTCCTTGTGTTTACAACTTTCCATTGTTTAATCTCAATTCTGCAATCTTGTTACTAGTTTATACTTACACTTTAGGGTTAATAGTTGAACTTGCATCATTCTATCTATCATTTGCAACAAAGGAATAGAAATCCTAATAGGTAGCCCGTGGCTCTCTCTTCCACAAAAAGAAGTAGCCAATTGTGTGATACCTCTAGGCTCTTTCATATTCCACAAGTGTGTGATTGAAAGTGAGATTAGGGCATGTTTGCTTAGTGTCACTTTTTCCCCTACACAATAACACCAATATTTGTATGTGGAAACCCTATAAGGGGAAAAACCACAGTAGGAAACCTTACTCACAATAAGATGATACTACTGCAAATAGTAAGTGTATACAAATGGGGTCTGCACATGCAGAAAGGCCAAGCACCTAGAGCTCACTGCTCAATCACAAAATGGGAGTCACACTGACTACAATTGGATGGTTAAATCCAATAAGAATGTATTGCTCAAAATAGCATCTTCATATGTTGGATTCAGTACCGGTGTAGTTCTGATTGTCTTCACAAAAACCCTCCTTCAATCTTCAAATGATGTCTGCATATATAGCTCTGCTTATTCTTGCATATACCTTCACACAATCCTTTTTCGCATTCCACATTCGATCTTACAAATAAGATCTTACATTTATACCATACCCTAAGACCAATTTTAGTAGGTCAGCTCTACAAGATATTGCAATAAAATTAATTTAGATATCAATTAATACCCGATGCAATAACCGATTCAATATGTTAGCTTAATACATTTACAACAATAATAAGTCATCTCCATAGTGTGCCATGCTGATCTGGAAAAGATAAACCTGCCGGTGTAACCTGGACCTATTTGCCGATAACAACAAATATGCAAATGCTAATATACCAATAAATAAAACTCCAAGACAAAGTGTCGACACGATGTCTTCGATATAACCAAGTGTTTTCCATATCATTCCAAGTGCCGGTGTACCAGATACCAGTGACTGGGTGAACTCACAATAATGGTTCCCACTTTTTTGCCACTTTTGACACTGAGATGAACAATTTTAAAATAATCTTCAACTTCCGACAACTATAAATTTTAAACTATTGAGACTTTGAAGATGATGTAAATTAGTGATTTGTAGAATTTTGTCTGTAGATTTTGTATATATTTTTTTCAAATTTTTTTGAAGGATTTTTTTTTAATTTTTCCATCTCCCTTGAAAAGTAGTTTTTTACAACAAACTACATTTTTTAAGAGTGATGTGCCTCCCGAAATGCATAATGTTTTTTCTATAAATGATAAAAACTCAATTATTTCGAATTTTGGTTTGCAACATCAATATCCAAGGCTTGCAGTTGGTTTGATAGTGATATGTTCAATATTTTTCATTTTATTAAGTTTTGAAGTCCGACTAGTCATAATTCAGACATAGGTTTACATTTGAACACATAACTTATTCTATATATATCAAAATTCAATTTTATTTTTTTTGTTAGAAAGAAGACACCAATACCCAAGGCTTAGATATTTTTCAGAATTTTTTTGAATTAGTTTCCTATTTTTCCCCATGCGTTGAATAGAGAAGTTCATGTTCGGTGAAAAACCTATATTTGGTAAAATTAAAAAAACAAGTTCATAATAAACTCAATATGTAATAAAATTATATTCATTGAAAAGCTTGCTTCGAGGACTATAATACTACATTTTGGGTTGTCAAGATCATTCCATTTGAGCCTTCAACCATAGGTTTCAAGGCCAAAAATCTGCAAAAAAATGTAGAAATCTTCAGAGAAGTGTTAAAAAAGGGGTTCGAATGAAGGGGGGTTCGAGCGAACCCCCGCACTATAACTGAAAAATGACATAAAAGGGCATTAAAGGTGCTTCGCTCGAAAGATGGGGTTCGAGCAAAGTGGGGTCTTCACTCGAACCCCAAAGGGTATTCCGTTCAAACACCCCCACTTCGCTCGAACCCCCCGTAAACAAAATTTTCCACTTTCGTTGATTTCCTTCGTTGTCAAAAGTGGGAACCAGCTTTGTGAGTTCACCCGACTATGCATGAGTCATTTTCTTGCCGGTGAATGTTGATGATTCTCCAAAGTGCTAGAGTTGATAAGTGTTTAGTAGGTGTTGACATCAATGACAAAACCATATCAAAATACCAACAATCTCCCCCTTTGGCATTGATGGCAACACAAGATGGAAAAACCATCAAAGTGCCAAAACAGAAATGCTAAATACCAAAAACCAACAATCTCCAAAAAGAGAGCATGACTAGAAATCAAAATTTACATATAGAGAGTAATAATCTCTCCAAAACAACAATCTCTCCCCTTGGGAGCAACATGTGTTTTCCTTGTGTTTTTCCATACAAATCTCTCCCCCTTTGACATCAAATGGCAAAGTTCTTACCAAGCCAAGTTCATATACAAAATACCAATCAATTTAGTATACCAACTACTCCCCCTGAGAAGTAGCTTCCCATCAAAGCCGGAGTAAAATATTTCTCTGTTAATTCTGCCAGTTGATGACAATCATCAACTTCCTAAGTCTCTATCGGTGGGGGTATGACCCCAAGCTAGTCTTTGAGATATTCAAAAGTCTCCTTAGGTAGAGGTTTAGTAAAGATATCTACAATCTGCTTTTTAGTATTCACATTAACCAGTTTTATTTCCTTTGCTTCAACATTTTCCCTTAGAAAATTTAGTTTGATAGAAACATGTTTGGTTTTAGAATGTAATACCGGATTCTTAGATATATCAATTGCTGCAGTGTTATCACAATAGATAGTAATAGGTTCCTTGCATTTTATCTTTATGTCTTTCAACATTTGCTTAAGCCATAGTACCTATGTACAATTAGTTGCTGCTGCAACATATTCTGATTCTACCATTGATAAAGATGTATAACTTTGTTTCTTACTCAACCAAGAAACTAGTCTATTTCCAAGAAAGAATACTCTGCTAGTGGTGCTTTTTCTATCATCCACATCTCCTACCCAATTTGCATCTGTGTATGCACATAATTCAAATTTTTCATCTCTAGGGTACCATAATCCAAGATTTATAGTGCCTTGTAAGTACCGAAAAATCCTTTTTACTGTTGATTCATGATTTTCTCTAGGATTACTCTGAAATCTTGAAACAATACATACTGCATTCATAATATCAGGTCTGGTTTGTGTCAAATATAGTAAACCTCCTATCATAGATTTGTTTCTAGTTGGATTAACAGGTGTAGATTCATCCCTTAGTGATAATTTGTCATTTGTAGTCATAGGTGTGCTTACTGGTTTAAAGTTCTCCATCCCAAATTTCTTTAGTAACTCTTTTAAGTACTTGGATTGACTCAAGAATATACCTTTATCAGTCTATGAAATCTGCAATCCTAAAAAGAATTTTATTTCTCCAATCATAGATATTTCAAATTCTTCTTGCATCTCATTAGAAAAGTCTTTGCATAATCCATCTTCTCCTCCAAAGATTATATCATCAACAAAAACTTCTATAACCAGGATGTCATCATTAGTCACTTTATAATATAAATTACTATCTACATTGCCTTTAGAAAAACCAATCTTCAAAAGATACTTATCTAACCTTGCATACCAAGCTCTTGGAGCTTGTTTCAAACCATACAATGCTTTCCTTAACCTGCAAACCATATCTTTGTTATCTATCAAAGAAAATCCATCAGGTTGTTTGATGTAAATTTCTTCTTCAAGATCTCCATTCAAAAATGCACATTTAATATCCATTTGATATACTTTGTAGTTCTTATGTGCTGCAAAAGCCAAAAATAATCTGACTACCTCAATTCTAGCTACCGGTGCAAAGGTTTCATTATAATCAATTTCTTCTTTTTAAGAATATCCCTTACACACTAGTCTTGCTTTATTTCTAATAACCTTACCATCTTCATTAATTTTGTTTTTGAATACCCATTTGGTTCCAATTACATTTTTATCTTTAGGCCGGGGAACTAATGTCCAAGTGTTGTTTTTCTCCATTTGTTCCAATTCTTCTTCCATAGCTTTAATCCAATATTTATCTTCACATGCCTCATTAACAAGTGATGGTTCAATTTGAGAAATAAGACATACCTCTTCATTTTCCAATCTTCCTCTTGTTATAACTCCTTTGTTCTTGTTTCCAATTATCTGATCTTCACAGTGATTCAGTCTTACATACTGGGGTGTCCTTGTTTGCTGTTGTTCCTCGGTTACAGTGGAATTCTTAGATGATACCGGGGTAATTGGATCTTCATTTTGTACTGGTGGATTCAAAGTAGGTTCATTTGTCAAGATTTCTGTTGCCGGTTTAGAGTCTATATACCTTAAAGTTCCTCTGAATTGTTCATCAATTTTTACATTTGTTCTTTCAATAATTTTCTGCAATCTTTTGTTAAAACATCTATATGCCTTGCTCTTAGATGAATAACCAAGAAATATTCCTTCATCACTTCTAAGATCAAATTTGCCAATATACTCATCTCTTCTGATATAACATTTACTTCCAAAAATTCTGAAATATTTAAGATTAGGAATAATACCAAACCATAGTTCATGAGGGATCTTACCGGTTTCACCTTTGATGTGAACTTTGTTGAATGTATAGATTGTTGTACTGACTGCCTCTCTCCAATATACATGTGGTAGGTTTGCTTCTGATAACATACTTCTTGCTGCATCCAAGATAGTTTTGTTTTTCCTTTCAACAACTCCATTCTACTGTGGTGTCTGAGGTACTGATAGTTGTCTTCTGATTCCATTTACTTCATAGAATATATTACATTCCTTAGACGTGAATTCTCCTCCTTGATCTGATCTTAGACATTTGATTTTCTTACTGGTTTCATTTTCTACCATTTCTTTGAATAGTTTGAACTTTCCAAGTGCTTCTAATTTTTCTCTGAGAAAAGTAACCCAATACATTCTAGAATAGTCATCAATGATTAGCATGAAATATCTATCACCTTGTAAGCTTTTAGTTCTAGCTAGACCGCATAAATCGGTGTGAATTAAATCAAGAGCTTTATTGGATTTTTTCTGGAATACTTTTGAAGCTAGCTCTAACTTGTTTTCCAAATTGACATTCCTTACATACTGTATTGTGAGGTTTGACAATTTTAAGTAAATCTCTAACTTGCTTAATAGTACTGATTTTCACCATCCAATCAAAGTTTACATGACAGAGTCTCTTATCCAATAGCCAACTTTCATCAATATGTGTAATTAAGCATGTCTTTTCACTATTATTCAAATGAAAGATATTACCTCTAGTCTGATTACTGGTTACAATTTCCAAACCAGTTCTATTCATGATTTTGCATTTTCCATTTTTTAATTGTAACTGAAATCCTTTCTCAACTAATTGACCAACACTCAAAAGATTATGCTTTAATCCTTCAACATAGTAAACATTGTTAGTATTATGCTTACCATCAAGAGATATTGCACCCTTACCTTTGATCAAACAAGCTTTGTCATCTCTAGATCTCACTAAGCCTCCATTGTATTCTTGAAAGTTCAAGAATTTACCTTTGTCTCCTTTCATATGATGTGAGCATCCTGAATCAATGATCCACTCATCCTTTACTTCAACTTTAGCTACGAAGGCCTATTCTACCAGTTGAGCAGTAGGTGTCGATTGATCTTCTATTATAGAAACAAAAACCCATCCGTTGTCTGCCGGATCCTCATCAAAATCATTAGTCACTCCTTCATTAGCAATGTAACAAAATTTGTCTTTATTCTTCTTAAATCCGTATCTCTGATATTCAGGGTTAGGCTTGTATGTTCTTCTAGCTTCTTCTCTTAGTCTAGCATGTCTATCAGGGCATCTTGAAGCCATATGACCAATCTTATTGCAGTTACAACATTTAAAGGGTGCTTTACCTTCATACTTACTTCCAACTGGACCTTTAGGCATTTTCCTTGCAAATAGTGCTTCAAGTTCTTCATTTTCTTTCCTGCTTTCTTCAAGTTCTCTTGCATAAAAGGCTTTACAATCAGATTCGTCAAATGATGATGCAGATGATGTTGATGCTTTAAAAGCTAAATCTGTCTTTATAGTAGCAACAAGACCAAATTCTTCAATTTCAAAAGCTGAAAGTTTTCCAATCAATGTATCCCTAGTTACTGATGTATTAGGCGTTGTTCTTAACTCATTTATAGCACTGACTTTCATTTTATATGTCCGTGGCAATCCTCTTAAAACTTTTGAAACAATTTCATCCTCACTTAAGATTCCTCCATGACATTTAATACCCAAAACAATCTCATTTACTCTTTCCATAAAAGCAAAAATCCTTTCATCTTCTTCCATTTTCAGATGTTCATGCCTGACTCAGAAGCTCTCAAGTTTTGTAATTTTGACTATGGAATCTCCTTCATTCATTGTTTCCAAATGATCCCAAATAGCTTTAGCAATAGACCTATCTGATAGTCCCATGATTTGTTGATCAGATAATGCACTCAAAAGTGCTTCTCTTGCTTTGCAATCATTTTCTTCATCTTTAGTCAAGTTGGGTGGATTGGGCTGACTCTAAGTAGGAGCAGTATAGCCATTCTTTGTAACATCCCAGATGTCCTTTCTAATGCAATTTAAATGTGTCTCCATTCTGATCTTCCATATGCCATAGTTGGTTCCATCAAGTTTAGGATTGTCCTTCCTGAAATAGTTAGTAGACATTGGATCTCCTCAAGTTGTTAAACTTTTGCAAAAGAGGACTAGGCTTTGATACCAATTGTTAGGTCCAAGAGACAACTGAGAGGGGGGGGCGGGTGAATCAGTTGTCAAAATTCAAACCAAAAACAACTTAACCGATTTAATGCTTAATACCAGTAAACCAATCTAATATGTCGGTAGACAGTTTTAACAGTTAATTGCAATACCGGTAAGGATTAATGCATGAAACAAAAGCAAAAAGTCATCCACAACACATAACACCAATATTTGTATGTGGAAACCCTGTAAGGGGAAAAACTATGGTGGGAAACCTTACCCACAATCAGATGATACTACTGCAGATAGTAAGTGTATAGAAATGGGGTCTGCAAATGCAGAAAGGCCAAGCACCTAGAGCTCACTGCTTAATCACAAAATGGGAGTCACATTGACTAAAATTGGATGGTTAAATCCAATAAGAATGTACTGCTCAAAATAGCATCTTCATATGCTGGATTTAGTACCGATGTAGTTCTGATTGTCTTCACAAAAACACTCCTTCAATCTTCAAATGATGTCTGCATGTATAGCTCTGCTTATTCTCGCATATACCTTCACACAATCCTTTTTCACATTCCACGTTCGATCTTACAAATAAGATCTTACATTTATACCATACCCTAAGACCAATTTTAGTAGGTCGACTCTACAAGATATTACAATAAAATTAATTTACATATCAATTAATACCTGATGCAATAATTGATTCAATATGTTGGCTTAATGCATTTACAACAATAATAAGTCATCTCCATAGCGTGCCATGTTGATCTAGAAAAGATAAACCTGCCAGTGTAACCTAGACCTATTTGTCGGTAACAACAAATATGCAAATGCTAATATACCGATAAACAAAACTCCATGAAAAAGTGTCCACATGATGTCTTCAACATAACCAAGTATTTTCCATATCATTCCAAGTGTCGGTGATCATTATCTTTTTACAGTGTACCAGATACCAGTGATTGTGCATGAGTCATTTGCTTGCCGGTGAATGTTGCTGATTCTCCAAAGTGCCAGAGTTGATAAGTGTTTAGTAGGTGCTGACATCAATGAAAAAACCATATCAAAATACCAACAGTGTGGATAGATCCATATTCCATGTTGGGTTAACCAAGGGATCATTTTTAGGATCCATTTAGTGTTTTGCCTTTTGAGCATGTGTTAATGGCATGAATATTGTTTTGAAGTGATCTTGACTCTCTAAGATGTGTATGCAAGACTCGATTAAATGTAACTAAATATGTATATATGACTTCCTAAAGACTAAAGTGCAGACAATGCAATCTATGAATGGTGACTTACTATCGAGGATTTAGAAATTCGAACACAATATTTTCAACATATTACTGAAAAGCTTCAAATTATGCCTCTTATTTGATTCAATTTTTGAAGTCTATGTCTATTTGTATTGATTTTCAAACTTATTCATCTATGATAGCTTGGACTATGTTGTATTGGTCTTGATCAATTATTATTTCCTCAGCAAAGATATTCAAACCGTCAATTATTTCTAATTGAACATTGTTTGGCCCAAGATTGGGTTGTTCAAATGAGAATTTATTGTTTCCTTTTAGACCCATACGTTGAAGACTACTATGCAGACAATGTAGACCCTAGAAATAATTGATGCATAAAATGATTGACACCTAAAAATGATTGACACCTTGCTCTTTTAACAAGGTTTGAGAAATATTGCTATGGTCTTTTCTACCAATTGTCTAATGGCTTCTTTTTGAGCTGCTCTTTGTATCCTTTTCCTTAGTTTCACATCAAGATGAACAGACTTCAAGATTTCATCATCTATGACGGCCTCAACTACGTCATATTGGGCATGATTCACTCTTACTTCCCAAGTGAGGTTATCTAAACTATCAATTATTTGTAATCGGTCATTGTTTGGCCCAAGATTTGGTTGTTCGAATGGGAATTCTCTGTCTCCTCTGATACCCATGGACTTAGGTATGATTCCTACACTCTAATGCAACACTAAATCTTAAGTGAGTAAAAGATAATTTGGTGAAATGACTTGTGCGAGGACTTTGTGTGATGATTCTAATGGTACTTTTGCATGAATTAAATGCCTAGGACCTAGGATCATTTCAAAGTAACATGTATGTCATCTTTGAATTTGTGCAAAAGGTTTGGATCTGACATTGGTGTTAATGTTGACACTTGACTTTTTTGAGATTTTGTTTGATCTTGTTGAACACTGAAACTTTGACTTTGTTGAGGTTATGATTTATTTCTTATAATGTTTTGAATTTGTCGAAGTGTACCAAAGGACACAACAATCACATTAAAAGAATAAAACCATGAAAAGAACGTTTATTTAAGGAATTTTTTCAAATTTCCTTGAATGTTGGGATCTTTCTCAAGATCTCATTTTGTTCTTGATATATTGGGGAAATTTGATATCACATCAGATAGACTCTCCTAAGAGCAAAAGGCCACAAGTATTACCACAACCCACATCTTGATACTCTGTTAGCACAAACAACCCTGTCACACCCTAGGGTGCACACATTTTTTTGCCTTTTTCCAGAAATTAGACCAAAGAAGATTGCTCCTCAATTGGTCTGTTATCCTGGGAGATATATGGTGAGTGTCTTGGGGGTGGATTCTTCCCCACCCTTGCACTATGATAAAACAAGTGTCTTGTTACTGACTTAGTTTGGCTTCTAATTTCTATGTTGTTTAGAAAGGGTTCCGTTCGAGTGGTCACAATCAGTAGCTGTACACACTTAAAATTGTCCTATCTAATTAAATAAATATCTTTATTTATTTAATTACTTTAGCCTAATTCTTCTATTAATTAAATAAATTATTATTTATTTAATTAATTCATTTATCCTCTTCTAGCCTTATTTCTTATTTAAATAAATACGTTTATTTATTTAAATTATCCTTTTCTTAAATTAAATAAATATCTTATTTATTTAATTGATCCCACTTCCTCTATTAATTGAATGAATCTTTATTTATTTAATTAATTCATTAACTTTTTCCACCTATGACACATGTCATTCATCTCTTAATTCCTACACTACCTACCCTCTCATTATTTTATTATTTCCTTTACCTACCCTCTAATCATAGCCGACCATTTTCTTTTACACCTCTCAATCTTATCCCTCTACTTTCTTATAGTGTCTTCTATATAAGGAGATGCTTCCTTCATTATCAACCCCTGCCGACTACCCGACTACACTTTCGAACTTGCATATGCAATTAAGCCTACTTGCAACCACATTTTCGTTCTTTGTTGAGCTCTTGTGCACACATAAAATCTGAGTGCAAAAATATCAAGCAAGATCAATGGAGATAGGAAGAATGGAGATCCAAACCCTATTGGACATGTGATGGTATAATCTTTGTGATTTCATTTGATTTGCATTGTCTTAGGTAATCTTCATATGTTATGGTGGATCTTTGTTGTTGTTAGGCTAGGGTTTTGTGGTTGAATTCATTTATCATTTCAATATTGTTGTTATCCATTTTCACCGTATACATTTTGGCACGCCCGGTGGGACTCTTGTCCCTTTTGCATTTAACATCCTTTTGTTGCAGATTTTGTGTTTTGAAGTTGCAGATCTGACATTTCCGACAACATTTTGATATTTTCGCGTCTGCGTGCTATCGGATCATGTTTTTGGTTTTTTGCCACATCTGTGACATTTGGAATCGTGTCTACGCCCTCGACAGTATTTTTTTTTTTTTTTTGTAGATTCCAGGAAACGCGTCTGTGTTCCCTAGTCACGTCTATGAAGTCTTCAATTGCATCTGTGTCTAGGAGCCATGTCTGTGTTCTGGAATCACGTCTGTGTCAAATCCAAGCACATCTATGAAGTTATATAGAGTTTGTGTTTCTGATAACCGCGTCTGTGTGAGGTTGTTACATTTTGGGTTTCTTTGATTCGGTTTTTTGTCATTCAGATTTTTAGATCTGGTTTATTTTGAGCTAACACCTTCAGATCTAGCTAAAGAAATTGGTGCAGCTTATTTTGAAAGCAAAATCATTTTGTTGAAGACCCCTATTTTCACAAAGTCTTTTGGATCTAAAATTTACCTAACTTGTGTGCTTGCAGGAAGGGGTGATCATTTGAAACAATCCAAACTATTAATAGATCTTTGTTGTAGGACCTTGGCAAGGGTTTTTGATCTTTATTGTGTGCCTTGTTTTCATAGAATAGCAAACACTTCAATTGGTGTACTAAAATTGAACCATTGTCTTTTGTGTCTTGGGCAATAGGCTCTTTTTATTTAATCTTTAGAGGGCCTATCTCCCCGTGTGGTCATTAAGACTACTAGTGAGGAGAGAACGACCCAAGTGGTAGTGAGGAAAACCCACCTCTTCTAAACCACTATAAACAACTATATTCATGGTGAAAACTATGGATAATGTGTGCTGATTAATTCATACCGACACTATGTCTCCAGATAAACCCATTTGATCAAATTTATTTGATCAGTTGTAGGGCGTAACCCCTATCGGCTGGGAGCCTTCTATATTTACAGAGTTGAAAGTGTTGCATGTATGGCCACACGAGCAGATGCCCTTACTAGCACCTTTTTGTTTTAGAAGCCAAAATCCTTCTAGTTGTTGGGGCAGGAGATCAGACCTCTGGCAGTGGCCCACACACATACGGTTCTTAGTATAGATACAAAGTTCACCATGAGGATTTTTCGTGGGGACTGATGCTTGGCTGCCCAGAGAAGTGAGTGCTGAGGGTGGAGCCAGTGGGGTCAAGCATCTAAGTATTCGCTCTGAATAGCGTAGCCTTAGGGAAACTCCATGTGGGATCAACAACTATTGTCTTGGCCAGCCATAAGAATTGTGCTTGACTTATTTTAAACATTCAAACATTCAAGACCAAACATCAAAACATTGTGTCTTTTGTGTCTTCAAGTGTATGCAAAACAATTTTACATCAAACAACACACTTTTCTTTGAGTCATTTTTGAGTCTAAATAGTTGCAAACATTGAGTGCTCATCAATATTTTGTCCTCTTGTCACGGAAAATAGTCAAACAATCAGATTTGGTCACAACAAGTCACTTCATAGATTAGAAAAATTGCACAAAGTTTTCAGAAATGCTTCTATGTCTGATAGAACCGTGTCTGTGAAGGGTAGAAACGCGTCTATGTTCTCTTGAGAAACATTGCACTTGTAACATCTTAGAAACACATCTGTGTCTGACAGAACCACACCTGTGTCTGACAGAATAGCGTCTGTGTCATTTGAGCATGTCTATGAAGTATACAGGCACGTCTGTGTTTAGAATTGAAAACTTTCATAATCCAGCCAACAAGGAATAATCAGTTTTAGACTTATCGAGCTTCCTAGGTATCTCTCCAGGTTTTCATCTAGCATTCAACCTATCTTTGGGTCTCACAAAGTCCATCATTGCTTTACACCTTACATTACATTCACATTTGTCTAAACTTGAGTCAAAAGGTCACTTGCTTGTCCTCATCATACTTTGTCAACACACTACATACAACAACATTTTGCTAAGTGGTCCCTTATCAAGGTCTATCACCTTTGGGTCTCATTTGGTCTTACTTAGAGTCAAGGTCAACTTACCTCATCAAGAGAAACTATCATCTCTTTGGAAGCCACATCTACTCTACTACATACATACTTGGTCTTACACTTTGGACATTGCAAGCACACCTCAGATTCATTTACATTCCATCCAACTCTTGGTCTTCCATACTCTTTCCATTTTCATCTAGTCTCATACATCTTGGTCAAGACCTAGTTCATGGTTGAAACCCATTCCCAAAAATCTAGGAGAGAAACTAAAGAGGCTCAAGAGTAAATAAACATGAGTTCCTATGAATATGACAATGATATCTTTTTCAATTTTGATCATACTACATTACCTGACATGGATGCTTATAGAAACATTCCAAATGTTGAGAACATGGAGAACACAAACAATAATGACACACACAATGACAATATGGACAACTTTTCTATACATTTAGTAGAAGTGGAAGACACCATTATGGATCCCCATTTCAACAGATTGGTTGAGGAAATAATAAGGAGAGATAGACAATATTTTCTACAAGTGATGGCACAAAGTGGAGCCAAGATCCCTCATGACTTTGACACGTCTCAAATAATGGAAAATCAACCTTTGCAACAACCTCACCTCAACATGGATCAAAGGAGGCCTAATAGTGGAGGCAATAGAGGACCACATCTTGTGCCTAAATCACCATCATCTTTGCTTCAAAAACTGGAGGTCCTACATACACAAGGTCAAGCATATGATACTCACCTTCGTAGACCATTATGGAGGTCTTATATAGAAAAATATACTCAATCACATACCAATGCTACGGATCAACCACTAAAGCAATTGGATATCCAAAGGCATGATCAAAATTTGGACACAAGGAAACCCCATGTCAAATTTGGGGGCAACACACTAGAACAAACTCATGACATGTCCGTAGAGTATGGTATACATGGACAAAATAGATATTCCGCTCCTCGTCATGAATCTATACCAAGTGGTCCATATACACAACATCATTAGAGACCTCCTCCATATGAACATGTGTATGATCAATATCATCCATATATGCAACATGCTCCTCCTCCACCCGATGGTTCAGGAATGGGATATGGTCCAAGAAGTTGATCTCCACCTAAGAACAATTTGGAATAGCAAATCAAGGACTTACAAAAGAAAATGGAGGACATAAATACACCGAAGCCAACATACACAATGAGAGACATATGTACCTATCCATTTGAAAAAAGCATTCCAATGCCTCCATTTCCTACACACTTTGTGATACCTAAGTTTGATAAGTATAGAGGAAAAGGGGATCCCAAGGCACATATAAGATAGTTTTTCATAGCTTGCATTGAGGTAGCTTCAGAAGAGACATATTTGATGAGATTATTCCCATAGAGCTTAGGTGATCAAGCTATGGAATGATTCTCCCAACTCCCACCTGTAATTAAGTCATGGGTGACTTAGCAGAGGCATTTATCCAACATTTCTCATACAACATAGAGATAGACATATCAATCACTACCTTGTGCAAAACCAAGCAAAAGGATGGAGAATCTTTTTCATCATTTTTACAAAGATGGAGGAATCTAGCCAGCAGATGCTCTTATGAAATTCCACAGAAACAAATGGTAGATATGTTCACCCAGAATGTTAACAAAGACACTGGTTATGACTTGAGAAAAGCTTGTAGATATGTCCACCTTCAAGGACGTCATTGAAAAAGGCTTAGCAATAGAGAAGGTCCTAATTGAACAAGGAGTAATTAAGATATTCAAAGAAAACAAAGAGGACTTTAAAGGAAAAGATAAGCCAAGATTTTGGAATAAAAACAAGAACACAGTCAATGATGGTGTTGTTGATGCCAATACGGTACGACCCAAAATCATTTTTTTTGGATCAAGCTCTACAAACAATCAAGTGAATACTCAAACAACTTCCAAGTCACGAAGGAAGTACACTCCATTGGGAGAACCACTAGAATCAGTTTTCAAGAAGCTAGTGGCAAACAAAATAATAACAATCCTAGATCTACCTCAATATGAGCCAAAGGTCAAACCAAATTAGTGGAATGACAATGAGTATTGTGAATTTCATAAGAGCAAGGGTCATAAAAAAGGAAATTGTCATCGACTAAAGAACATCGTACAAGATCTCATTGATAGAGGTGACATTAAGATTGAAGGACACTCATCCAATCAAGAACATGAGATGTTTAAAGAACCATTCCCAAAGCATGACAAGGGAAAAGCTAAAGCCACATATGACCAAACCAGCTATACCAAAGCATCCTATAACTATGATTCAACTATCAATCACATTTCGATGGACAATTATGTCTCTACCATTATCATCAAGGACAAAACACAAGAGAATTCTACCCAAAGACCCAAGATTGTTCTAAAAGTCATTGGATCTTCTTCTGAACCTACCTTTGAATGTAATGTTACAACTCATTGAGGTAAATTCACCTTGCAAGTTGCTCCAGCTAAAAACACCGCTTCCTCATCAACCAAACCTGAGTATGACCTTGTAGAATAGTTAGGGAAGATACCCACACTTATCTCCATCCTTGAGCTCTTACGCATATCCCACATACATAAAGCCATTCTTGATAAAATCTTGAGAGACACTTCTATCCCCACTAATCTAAACATGGACCAGTTTCAAGCCATGGTGGGATACCTTTCCGTTCCACACTCCCTTACATTCACAGAAGCCAATGACACCTCTGTAAGTTAGCCACATAATGCACCTTTACACATTGAAGCTTTCAAACACAAACATTGAATAAAATGAGTCTTGATAGATGGAGGAGTAGGTCTAAACATCTGCACATTGAGCACCATTAAACAATTGGGATATTCTGAAAAAGCTATGAATGCTACAAACAAAATTACCATCAAGGCATATGATGATGAAAAGCGTTCATCCAAAGGCACAATCACCTTACCTCTCAGAGTAGGGCCAGTTACAAAGGATGTGGTTTTTCAAGTCCTATACCTAGTGTGCACATACAACATATTGCTAGGACACCCATGGATTCATGAGATAAGCCTATTCCCATCTACATATCATCGATGTATCAAGTTCCCACACAATGGAGTTGAAGTGACCATCAAAGTTGACCCAAATCCATTCATATATTGCAACAATCTGTGACCTAGATCAGAAATAACAATCCCAGTCAATCAAGAAGTTGTTCCTTCTTTAGCATATGTGGATCTAGAATGCTTAAAAGCTTCTACATCAAAACAAACAGAGCTCAAAGAAAAGTTCAAGTTTAAAGACCTGGGATGTGGTGAGTATATCTTTCATGTTGATAAACTCCCACTATCTCCTAAGACATTCAGTCGACATGAACAATCTATAAACAATTCGAAAGGAATTGGGTGTGAACCACCTAGTGTTGTGGCTACTAAGTCTGAATGCAAATCTCCTATAGTGGTGCAAGAAATCTCAATAGTCCTAAGAGTGGTTATAGAAAAGAATCTATTGAGCGTATCATCAGCCCTCTTGATAACTTACATAGCTTTACCATATCATCCACTCATTCCATTTCCACTCTGCTCCTAGACTTGGATCAACAAGAATTAGAAAAGCCCTTACTCATTGGGGATGACAAATCAAGCTTTGAAAAAAAAAATCTAAAATTCAAAAATAAAGATAAGTCCTTTAGTTCAAATCAAAATCAAAAGCTACTAGACTCAGCAAAAATCAAAGTCAAGGATAAAAATCCTATGAAGAAAAAAGAGAAAGAGATGATCTCCCCTAATATCAAAATAACTGGGGGAAAAAGTTTTAAAATTTCAAGTGAAAAAACATCTTTGTTGATCCTAAGTCTCCATCATGCTATCCTACTTTCACTTCTTTTCACAATCATAAGCCTTCATCACTCATCTACGTGTTCCATACATCCTTTCCCTTTTGGTGAAACATCATGGACCTTTAATGGAGCTTCCTTGAGGAACTTTGTTGTCAGGGATGCCCAAACTTCTTCAGGTGACACGCATATGGGACTATGTAGTCCACACACTAGTAATTATATCTCAGTTCCTTCATCAAGGAAGACAGTCACTCGAGATACACATCATTCAGTCAAGGACCAATGCAACTACAATCATAAGGTTAAACCTCATACATTTGAGGTGGGTGACTTAGTTCTCAAAGAAAATCCTAAAAATCAGCAAGACAGAGAGAAGAAGGGCAAATTCGAACCAAATTGGCTTGGTCCTTACATCATCATAGCAGCATATGGATCTCGTGCATATCAACTCTCAACCACAAAGGGTGAACCTTTGGAGGATCCGACCAACAACATGCACCTTCGCAGGTTTTACACAGCTCTTCAGAGTATCCCAATTCAAAAATACAAAAAAAAAACTATCGAAAATACAAAAAATCATAAAAACAAAAAAATCGTTACTTGGTGAAAACCTGGCAAATAGGTGCCTCATGACACAAAAAAAAATTGAAAAATAAAAAAAAAATATAAAGAAAAAAAAGCATTTTGTCCAACGGTGAAAAACACTTCGGTGGCGCCCTGGGCAAGTACCATGGTGAAAACTGGGTCACCAACACCATGCATAGAGACATTGCTCCTCCCTCCTTCAGGATTCCATCACATCCTTTCACTTTGCACACACTCACAACCTATTCATCCATAATAAACTTACCCATTCCCATCATGGCTTGTTATTGATCTACCTAAGATTGGTTAGCCATTCATAATAACCCCCTTTTCATCCCTTTCCATCCATAATAAATCAGCTCCTATTTGTGGCTAAGGAAAATCCTACGTCTAGTAATGGGTGTGGAACTAAGAACATCACATGTTTCGAGGAGTATAGTTTCTTCCACTTTTCTTCAGTTTATCCATGTGCAATCTGCAATAAAGTAACATTTGCATCACAATCTACAATAAAGTATCAGTTTCATGGATTCAGTCAGTTTCAGATGAGACACAGCAACAACAATGGGCTTCAACAAATCAAATCTTTTAACAGACTCAGACAACATTATGGTTCAGTGCTATATATCCTTTTTGTGAAAGTAAACATTGTGACCACAATCAAATAGACTTATACAAGTGACAAGAGACACTAAACTTGAGGACTTCAGTGGATGTTGGTGTCGAGTCTTGGTTTTATTTTGATTTTATCTTTTGGTGACATGTCTTTTAGCTTTTCCAGGATGTCTCTGACTAGAGATTTTATCTCCAGGATATCTTTGACTAGAAAGGTGAGGATGGGGTATTGTCACCTATTTTTCTTTGTTGTTTGTGGATTGTCTCTTAGTAATGCTATGACTTGTCCAAGGATATGAGGACACTATGATTCTAGTGTGAATTGGGGCATTCATTGTTTGCAACTGTCTTATCTCCATGCAAACAGGTACAATGACTTTCTGGGTCAAACATATGCCTAGATTGTCATAACCTATTTTTCCATAATAAAGCTCAATGATGATAATGCACAAGAAGCTCTTTCATTTTCATATCTTCTATCTTCCATCACCCTTTCTTGATTGACCTCCATCATCCTTCTTGAGTCCGCGTAGCCTGCTATCACATGACTGAGTATAATGACACACCAAAAACATTCGCATTTCATGTAGTTGCACCTGCATTACCACATATAGGCATTTCATACATACATATAGATATCACAATTGCATCACATCCTGCACATGACACATATTAGCACATTTTACATTTGCATTATCATATTCATCTGCATTTCATACATTCACATTTGCATCATGCATACACATATAAAACATAAAAGAAAAAAAATATTGCATTGCATCATATACATATTTGCATCCATATCATAACCATCACATAGAAACGTACATCATGAAACACCTCATCACATAGGTACATATGCATATAGCTACCGCAAAGATGAATCTCATATATATATATATATAATCATAAGTGTCATGATACAATGATGTCAAAATCATATGGCTACAATCACCCGAAGGTGTCTACATCATAATACAAAATGGTACAAAACTGATACATAGGGAGCCCTCTAAGGCTATGATGAACTCCCTCCCTCGGAGCCGCCTGGCCTCAATGGAGTCTAAGCCCTAGAAGGACCTACCCCAAGATCATCTCTCCTATCCCCTCTATCTGGTGGTGGTGGAGGACCCATGACCCCAACACTAGATGCCTATCTCCTGTGACTCCCTCCAATGGTCGTCGCTGTCCGCGATGGTCTGCGGAAGCTCCTCACCCACTGCTCTGGTGGCACTGCCCCATAGTATAGGTCTTGCCAATAATCTATCTCCTCCCCTGCCCATAGAACATAGGCGTATCCAACCCCTATGTCCTTTTTCACCTACCTCCTAGCCCTTAGTGTCATCTTAGCCTCTGTATAGCATTGAATGGCTTGATCCTAGTCCTGCGTTGTGTCCGTCAACTGTCTCCTGAGCCTAGTTGTCTCCCTCTCTAGATCCTAGATCTCATTTTCCTATCCCTAGTAGATCTCCCTCAACTCCAGTAGCTCATCCTGCTCCTCCTCCTCTCCCCCCATACCTGTGGCTGCTCCTATGGCTGCCCCTACCCCTGTACCTATTTGGGACCTTGTGCTGCTGGCACCTGTAATGGTAAACCACCTCGACCTCTCACCATCTGAGCTTGTCTCTCCTCCCCACCCTCTCTCCGTGGAGCCACTCTCCTCTCTCCTATCATCCCTCACCTTTTCTGTCAGCCTCTACCTCCACCATCTCCATCATCATCCTCATCCCCCCCACCATCTCCATCTATCTGCTCCCCTAGGTCTATCAGTCATGGAAATGGATGCTCAGCCAAATATGCAATATACTTTGCATCCATCTCTGCATCCTCTATCTCTGGCCACATATCCCAAGGCATGGGCACCATCTCTACCAGTTGCATCACTACCTGATCATATGATAACAATAGCCTGAAGTGTGCCTGATCCCTGACTGTTCGAGCATACATCCCAGAACCCCGTGGCATCTGCTGAATCCTGCCAAACTACCTACATACCCTATCAACCAACTACCTCTCCAGTACATAGGGCATCCACCCAATCAGATATCTACTCCTGAAGGTATAGGGTAGCTCTGCTGTGTCATCCTCCCACTGCTCGCACTCATGGTATGACCTCCATATCATAGTGTCAATCTCATCAAGGACTTGATGCTAGTGCTCCAACCTGCCAATCTGTGATTGTGATGTAATCATATCATACAAGTGCAAAAAGTTGTGTCCATGACCCCTGCTTTTGAAATGTATCGGTTGTGTTACTGGCAGATGCTCATATGCCCACACCTGTAGCAATGTAACTCTACAGCCCAATCCTACGGATCCATGCTAGACGAACTAATGGAGCTCATAGTACAAATGTGCTAGCACACATGGTCCCTAGGCATATCTGGTATGTTGTGTCACCAGTGTCTCCAAGGTACTCCCCTAGCCCATAGCCAACCCTCGTGTCACCCTATCTGGACACAAGAACCCACTGATCACTCATCCTAGCACTGCTGGTAGTACCAGTCTTGTCGCTGTCATGGTGTCCCAGGCGACATGTCCTGTCCTCATCTCTAGTCCCAGCTCCTGGAACACTCGTCTCAATGCCTCCCTATCTCCATCTCGATCATAGGGTATCAACTCCCCATCAATCAGTATCCTTAGTATCCTAAAAACATCCTCTAAGGTGACTATCATCTCACCCATCGACAAATGGAATGTGCATGTCTCAGAGTGCCATCTCTCAGTAGGTGCAGTCAGCAAACCCATGTTTGCCTGAAACTCAGGCACATACAAAATAAATCTCAAACCCATAACCTCAATGGCAGCTCAGTCCTTAAATGTCAACTCTAGTCGTAACCTCTGAGTCGATGGGAATCTCTCTCGTGACTCCAACATAGGCAAGTACTCCTGCAATCAAGTAAATCAACTGTGTCAATTAAAGTGGCATTCACTATTCATCACAAAATGTTGCTTATTATCCTAGTGCTTATATCTATCATATGATACTCTATCATAGTGACACTCACTGTTCATCACAAAGTGTTGCTTCTATCCTAGTGACACTCACTGTTCATCACAAAGTGTTGCTTCTATCCTAGTGGTACTCCCTGTTCATCACAAAGTACTACATGTTCTTGCACTCCCTGTTCATCACAAAGTGTTTCTCATATTTGCACTCCTTGTTCATCACAAAGTGCTGCTCTTTTTAGTACTCCCTATTCATCACAAAGTACTATGTCTTAGTACTCACTGTTCATCACAAAGTGCCTCGATCTATCCTATCCTAGGGCCTCTACTTAAGTGTATCCTCTTGAGTAGTTTCCTAATTGGCAACGTATGTTCTATCATAGAATTGTCAATCCTAGCCCTATCTGCTATCCTAGTCTTCCCTAAAGGACCTGCTTGAGTGTATCCTCTCCGAAGCTTATCCAATCAACAGCGTATGTTCATCATAGAACTGCCAATTTGGCCTAGAAGACATAAATGCACATTTTTGACACAAACGACCTTCATGACATAAACACACTTACATATTTCACAAACGTGCCTGCTCTACACAAACGGACTTGAAATACACAGATGTGCCTATGCTCAGCATAGACATGCCCACATAGCATAAACATGCCTGCATAATGCAAACGCACTCGCATTTTGCATAGACATTTTTTCCGGCATAGATGCACCTGGCACCAACACAAATGCGCCTAGCCAACCTAGACGCACCTGGCACCAACGCAAACGTGCCTACACATTTTTGACATTTTTTGACATTACCTAAAAGTGCATTTATTGCATTACCTAAGATACATTAATGACATAATTTATTTCGGCAAAGTACAAAGAGGTTTTGTGGTACTCACCGGCTCTCCTGCATTTGCTAGCCTCTCCTATCGACGAACGCAATCGAATCTGTGAACCAACGCTATTGCTACTGACTGCTACTACTTTATTCTCTCTCTACACTCTGATCTCTTGGATGTGTGGATGACAATGAGGATGTATTCCCCTCATGGTCTATTTTATAGACTACCCTAGCCTTAGCCCTAGCCCTCGTTTCCCAAGTCAGTCTTCTTTATCCCGTGACTCTATCACTCTATCCTATCCAGTTAGTCCATTCTAGCCTTTCTTTTTTATCGAGAGATTGTCTGCAATCTTTCCAGACATTTTCATCCAATCTCTCGAGGGGGCATATCATTCCCATCTTGGGGCAACTTTGTATCAGTTCATATTATCTTCTTTGAAACAACGTGACAAGCTACATTATCTCAAAGAGGGGCAAAACGTAGACACTTAAAATTGTCCTGTCTAATTATATAAATATCTTTATTTATTTAATTACTTTAGCCTAATTCTTCTATTAATTAAATAAATTCTTATTTATTTAATTAATTCATTTATCCTCTTCTAGCCTTATTTCTTATTTAAATAAATACGTTTATTTATTTAAATTATCCTTTTCTTAAATTAAATAATATCTTATTTATTTAATTGATCCCACTTCCTCTATTAATTAAATGAATCTTTATTTATTTAATTAATTCATTAACCTTTTCCACCTATGACACATGTCATTCATCTCTTAATTCCTACACTACCTACCCTCTCATTATTTTATTATTTCCTTTACCTACCCTCTAATCATAGCCAACCATTTATCTTTTACACCTCTCAATCTTATCCCTCCATTTTCTTATAGTGTCTTCTATATAAGGAGATGCTTCCTTCATTATCAACCCCTGCTGAATACTCGACTACGCTGTTGAACTTGCATATGCAATCAAGCCTACTTGCAACCACATTTCCATTCTTTGCTGAGCTCTTGTGCACACATAAAATCTGACAGAAAATATATCAAGCAAGATCAATGGAGATAGGAAGAATGGAGATCCAAACCCTATTAGACATGTGATGGTATAATCTTTGTGATTTCATTTTATTTGCATTGTCTTAGGTAATCTTCATATGTTATGGTGGATCTTTGTTGTTGTTAGGCTAGGGTTTTGTGGTTGAATTCATTTAGCCTTTCAATATTCTTGTTATCCATTTTCACCATATACAGTAGCATTTTATACTCCATTGAGGGAGGTCTCCCAGTTGATAGAGGTTATACTCTACAGATTTTAACATACTGTATAGGCACTAAGGGAGGCATAATGTCATTGTGACAGCATGTAACACTTGTTGCATATGATTTTCATCACATACACATTTATTTATAGTGGCTTGGATTACTCGGCTTTAGCCATTGCCACTTAGTTTGTTCCCCTCTCACCGACCTTAATGGCGCCCTAAGGACAACTCGGGAGGGCAGGTCTTCTAAAGGATTTAATTGCATGAAATAAATGAAATCATGAAAGAAGAGAGTTTGGTTTTCTTATCACCCATTGAAGGGGAGATAATAATACCTATCCCTTTGAAGACACAAAAAACAAGGGTTCTTTTTAACCTTCCATTGCAATGATTTTCTATTCTAAGTGAAGATGTTGCTCCACACAGACATGGTGTTCATTTTTAACCTTCATAGCAATTTGTGAAAGAAAACATGTTGTTTGTGGTGATTTTTACTTGCACCAAATTGAAGTGTTTCTAAGCTACCCCTACAGAAATGATGTTAGTAAGCACATGGTGGGTTATCCAACCTAATTTTCCAATTATAGAGTTCTGTCTTTTTACAGACAGAAAAATATTCTGATTAAAAACAGAACTAAAACAGAACCAAAAAAGAAAAAAATAACCTAACAATTGTGAATGACCTACACAACAAATGCGAATTGATATCAGATCAACTACGAATTGATGTATCATCAATTGTGAATTATTGTTTAGGAAATTGCAATGTGATGACTACTCAATTGCGAATTGATATAAGATCAATTTCTCACAGTAAAAAAAATTATTATATTTTTTTAAAATTTTGAAATTTTTAAAAATAGTAGAAAAAGATAGAAGATAGAAGGGTTAATATGCAGTGATATTGTCCCACACCATGCGAACCATCACATCAAACTAATCAAAAAAATTGTACTTGGTTAAGAAATGGTGGATGTTTCTGTGATATTGAGAAATCTCATCTTTTTCTTCGATTTCACGAAGCTCCCTTTCTGCCTTTAAGAGTCTTTGATATGTCCTTTGTTGTATTCTATGTTGTTTTGCCTTTCTTTCACCTAAAATTGTGAAAGTCACCTTTCCTGCCATTGGATTAAATACATCTTATATGCAGAAATTGAATTTTCTGGAATTTGATGAAATTTTTGGGTTAGATGCGCAAGACTAGATAATGAAGAAATGACACAAGACAATTTGATTTCGTAACCCTTTATGACAATTGCAAGACACTTTTGCAATTGTGGTATGATGTCTGATCAACTGTGGTATATTATACTAGCAATTACGGTGCAATACTAGCAATTGTGAATTTATGCATAATCGAGTGCGAAATCTGGGTCATGTTCACCATGCACGGATCTACAAAGTCATTTATAACATAAAGCTTAGGTTAGCATGATTCATGTCGAGTTCACCATTGTTTCTATGCCTGAATGTCATGTGTATTAAGCTAATTAGCAAGTAAGAATGAATCACCAATTCCTAACTAATTAATAAACAAACAAACATAATCAATGAAAATCAATATGAAATAAGGAATGAATTCAAATAATAACTCCCTCATTCTGCATCTTTTCTTCCATTGCGCTTCTCCAATTTGAGTGGTTGGTGGCACTTAGGTATTGCACTTATTTTCTGCTTATAAATACTTTGAAGACTGTGATTTTGAAAAAGCTAGATACTAGATTGAATTGATGAAAATGATAATTAATTTATAGATTTTCAACACACAGGGGGTGAGAAATAGAGCTCAAGTGTTGATTGATAGATAACTGAAATTGATTGATCAATAAACTAGTCAATATTCATTTGTTAATTCAATAGATTGATCTGTTAATAGGATTGATTGGAGAGTGAACTGGATAAATTGACTAGTAAACTCATTTGATTGATCAATGAACTGAACAAACTAGGGAGATAACTGAATTGATGGATTAGTAGATTGAATTTATGGACTAGTCATAAAAAAGTTGATTTTGAGTTTAAAAAGATGATTGATGAGTTAACTGAGTTAATTGATTAGACAACTAATTTGATCAATTAGTTCTGATTTAGCATGTGTTGTAGGAATTTGAAATGGAATTTGATTTTTATTTTCAATTTGGATTTGAATTTGGTCATTGGAATGCTGAAATGCACATCAAATTATTTGAAATTTAGATTTGGTGAAATGTGAATTTGGAAATGTGAAATTAGATGAAGTAATATGAAATTTGAATTTGGGGAAATATGAAATGAAATTAGATGGAATTAATTGGAAATATAATTTGGAGAATTGGAGGAATTTAATTAATTAATTTAAATAATTTAATTAAAATATTTTAAACTTAGGAGATTAAATTAATTAAATAATAAAGATTATTTAACTAAGGAAAAGGTCATAAAGTCATAATTAATTAAATAATTGATATTTAATTAATAATTGAGATGTGGTTAACTAATTAAAATGATTTGAGAATAGAAACAGAATAATTAGAAGTATTGAAGGGTGATGATTAGAAGAAATAGTTAGTTTAATCAAATAATTAAAGAATTACTTAATTAAATAGATGAATAATTAGTGTAGAATTAATGAGATATTTTTAGGTGTCTACACAATTTATTCCTAAAGATCCATTTAGTTTCAATAACATTCTTATTTTTAGGCTAGGGAACTAAAGTCCATGTGTTGTTCTTTTCTATCTGATCCAATTCCTCTTCCGTAGCTTTTATCCAAGATTCATCTTTACATGCTTCATCTACTGATGTTGGTTCAATTTGAGAAATTAAACACACCTCTTTCGCTGCCAACCTTCTTATTGTCATTACTCCTTTTCTCTTGACTCGAATGATCTAATCTTCTAAATGATTCAACCTTACATACCATAGAGTCTTCCAACTTTTTTATTCCCTTCTCTGATCTTCAGTTACTGCTGAATTTTTTGATACTACTAGAGTAATTGGTTCAACATTATGTTTTGATACAGGTGCTACCGGTTCAGATATAACCATTTCCACTTTCAGTTCTCTCTCATAAGTTCTGGTTCAATCTTTGTTCTGCTCATCCACCTTGACATTAGCACTCTCCACAATTTTTTGCAATCTTTTGTTATAACATCTATATGATTTTCTTTGATTAGAATAACCAGTAAATATTCCTTCATCACATCTAGGATCAAACTTTCCAATGGAATAATCTCTTTTGATATAGCATTTACTACCAAACATTTTGAAATACTTAGTCGTAGGTTTATGACCAAACCATAACTCATAAGGTGTCTTACTAGTGTCTCCTTTGATATGAACTTTGTTAAATTTGTACACCATCATTCTTAAAAATTCTCTCCAATAGATATGTGGCAAATTAGCTTCCATCATCATACATCTAGCTGCATCTAGGATAATTTTGTTCTTTCTTTCCACAACACGATTCTCCTGAGGTGTCCGAGGTGTAAACAACTATCTCCTTATCCCATGTTTCTCACAATAACTGTTAAATTCACCAGATGTGAATTCACCACCTTGATCAGATCTTAAATCATGTCTCTTTCTCAACCATAGCTTTAAATATATTGAACTTTTCAAAGGCTTTATATTTCTCCCTTAGAAATGTAACCCACATCATTCTAGAATAGTGATCAATGGTTAGCATGAAATATATATCACCCTGAAAACTTCTTATTCTAGCAGGACCACACAAATCAATATGAATAAGATCAAGAGAATCATTAGATTTATTTTGTATACTCTTGAAAGAAGTTTTGACTTTCTTACCCATTTGACATTCCTTACATACTAGACTAAGAGGTTTCACAATCTTAGGTATATCTCTAATTGCCTTAGTTGATTTGATCTTTAAAATGCAATCAAAATTCACTTGACACAACCTCTTATGCCATAGCCAAATCTCATCAATATGTGCAATCAAACATGTCTTCTGACCGAAGTTCAAATGAAAGATGTTACCTTTAGTCTGGGTACCGGTTGCAATCTCCAATCCAGATCTATTGATGATTTTGTATTTTCCATTCTTGAACTGTAATTGAAATCCCTTATCCACGAATTGTCCTACACTCAAAAGATTATGCCTTAAACCTTCAACATAATAAACATTATTAGTGTTATGCTTACCATCCAATGATATAGTTCCTCTTCCTATGATCATGCATGCTTTGTCATCTCCAAATCTAACAAGACCACCATCAAATTCTTGCAAAGATAGAAACTTCCTTTTATCTCCAGTCATATGATGTGAACATCCACTATCTATCAGCCATTCATCCTTGTCTTCAACCTTAGAATCAAGGGTCTTCTCTTCATAAAATGATAGGTTCTGGAGTATTTTCCTTGATAGCCAAGGATACCCATTCCTTTCTATTATTGGATCCACTCACTGAATCTTTTTCCAGTTCATCATCAGTTACACCTTCCTCATCCGCATAGTAGCATGATTTATCTTTGTTCCTCTTGTAATTATGCTTGTTCTGATATTCATGGTTAGGCCTAAAATATCTTCCATCTTTCTCTTCAAATCTTGAATTCCTCTCAAGACATCTAGATGCAAAATGACCTATCTTATTACATGCAGAATATTTGAAAGGTGATTTTCCTTCGTACTTACTTCGTGTCGGACCTTTAGGTACTCTTCTAGAAAATAGGGCTTCAAGTTATTCAAGCAATTCATCTTGTTTCATCATATCCTCCAATTCCTTTTCATATAATGCTTTCCAATCACTCTTCTCAGTTGATGATGTAGATGCCTTGAACACAGAGTCTGCCTTTGCAGCTCCTTGGGGACCAAATTCTTCAAGCTCAAAAGAAGACAACTTTCCAACCAAAGTATCCCTATTAATAGAAGTGTTATACATTGTTCTCAACTCATTAATTATAGTAGCCTTCATCTTATAAGCCAAAGGAAAATATTTCAATACTTTAGAAACAATGTTGTCTTCGCTCAGATATCCACCACAACATTGAATTCCCAAAATAGTTCAATTAACTCTTTCCATAAAAGCTATAATCCTTTCATCTTCCTCCATTCTCAAGTTTTCATACCTTACCCGGTAACCATCAAGTTTAGAAATTTTAACAATAGGGTCACCTTCATTCAGAGTCTCCAAATTCTCCCATATAGCCTTTGTAGATGATTTCTCCATTAATCCCATTACTTGCTGATTTGAAAGGGTGCTCAAGAGCCTTTCTCTATCTCTATAGTCATTTTCAATGTTCTTATCCAAGTCTATCAGAGGAGGATTGCTAGATGTCGGATCATAAGGAGTATATCCTTTCTCAGTGATCTCCCAAATCTCCTTGCTAAGACATCTCACATGAGTCTCCATCCAAAGCTTCCATACTCTATAATTTGTTCCTTCAAGCCTAGGGCTATCCTTTCGGTAAGCAATTGAAGTTGAATGATTACTTGCCATAGGATCTTTCTCAAGCAGTTAAGCTTCTATACATAGAACCAAGCTCGGATACCAATTGTTAGGATAACTATTGAACAACTGAGAGATGGGGGTGAATCAATTGTTAACAGATTATGAAACTTTAAGCACACAAAACCTTTTACCACAATGCATATACCAAATACCAGAATAGCAAATATATCAATTAAGTACAAACATAAACCATAAACAAAATACCATGCATCCACAACAGAATACCAAGATTTATACATGGAAAACCTGATAAAGGGAAAAACCATGGTGGGAAGCCTACCCATAGTTAGATAATACTTCTACAGTAAATATGTGATTACAATAAGGGGTCTGCACATGTAGGAAGGCCAACAGCCTAGAGCACACTGCTCATCACAAAGGAGCCTCACTGACTACAAAATAAATCCAGACTACAATCCATAAATAAGAATGAATTGCAAGAATAGCATCTCCTATGCCTAAGTATAGTTATGGTTAATCTTAATTTTATTTTTTCTTAAACCTCTTACACAAACCCAATTCGATCACCTATGATTGACCAAATCCTTTGCATATTATTACAACTTTATTTGCACACAGATAATCCCGTAACCACAACCACGATCTACAAAGAGATCTTACATCATATTTATACCAATGAAGGACCTAAATAATTAGGTCGACCATGTAAAAGATGATACATTAAATCCTTTACATAAACCCGCAAACCAATGATAAACCAAGTTGGCCTAGGACCAAAACAACATTGACCAAACAATAAATCCAACTGGTAATGCATCGAGAGAATCCACCAACACGTTACATAAATTGGTCCATAACCTAGCAAAATAAGACCGGACCTAAAATAGGTCGCCATAAGCCAAATGAAATACCACCAATCAAGTGGAAAATTAACATGATAACCATGAGCATCCTGAAAACCTTCTAGAAGCTACACCAACACTACTTATTGAATTCATCAAAAGATCTTAAATAAAGCTCTGTCGGTAGAACCCTTACCCATAACAAAAAGGATTACTAGAATGTATGATAGCTTATGGATCACCATATCTCGAATCAATTGAATGTGACACATCAAAATAACATGAATGACCAAACCAAACCAAATCCACCAATCGAAATATACTAGAGACAAATCTCCTGATCATCATCAAAGTCCACCCACTATATCAGAATCTGGTAGACAACCAAATAAGCTAGTGTTGACATCAATGCAACACATAATCAATTCCTCCAAATCGGCAACACATATGTGTCCTCAATTAAAATGCTTTGTGATTTGGAGGTCCACAAGTGAATCTTTCAATTTGATAGTCAGTATAGTTGGTGTTCTTGTGGTTTGATATAATGATGATGAATATTCTAGTAAGTGGTGATGTTGCAGTTGTTGTTGTGGTGATTCACATTTCTTGTGGATGTTTCTAGATTGTGTTCTATCCATGTTGGTGGCCCGTATTGATCGTTGTGCACACTATTGATCATTTTGTTGTTCTAGTGGTGTTCTTCATGTTATGTGACATTCATGATGTTTGTAGCATGTTGCAGATGTTTGAGGCATAATTATTGGAGGTGTTTCATGCATGTGGTGTTGGTTTAGGTCCAAAATATATCTTAGCCAAAATTGTTTTGGTCTGCATGTAGTGTTGTAGCATGTGAGGTTATATTCTTGTTATTTGTGTTAAGGGTTTAGCCAACCTTTAAATATAGGTTGATGATCTATATTAATATATGTAATATTCATGTGAGAGATGTATTTGCATGTGCGATCATTGATTTGATCTTTTAGTAGTAGAGGAGAAGTGTGAAGAAGTGTGAAAGAGAATAGTTTGAGTTTGTGCTTAACTGGAATTATAACCAGGTATGAGGAGATGTTATTTTATCAGTTCATGATCCTCCTAATTTAATCCATTGTTTTTGTAAGGAAGTGAGATTTCCTAGGGTTGTAGCCCTTCTTGTTTTTTGATTTGAGCAGTGTGCCTAAATGCATGTGCAATCCCCATTGTAATATTTCACTTACTCCTAACAAGGTATTATCTCATTGTGGGTAGGTTCTTATTAATGTTATATCTATGGTCAGATTCCTTTAGGCTGACATAGAAAATGTAAATGTGTGAATGGCCTATCGACCTTACACATTTATAAAAATAAGTTCAATTTGTATATATTGCCAACTTTATATTTGTAAATAAAATAACATGTTTTTAAATTTAAACTCGCCACCCTTGGTTAACAAGACATGTTGATTATAATGTAACCAGTCTCTAATGAAGAGATGTGTTGGTTAATATCATAGCCGACTCTTGTAGAATTCATGTTGGTTGGAAGCACTCATGATTGGGTATATATCTAGATTGTCTCCCTCTCTCATGAGGATCGAATAAGTTCATTACAAGCAGATCGATTCCTTCACAACAATTTGTGTTCTATCTTTAGCAGGTTGATAATCATCTATAGTAGATCATCGATTGCCAATATCCTTCAGTAGATTGATTCCTCCTTCAACAAGTTGTGTTTCTCATATAAGGTAGATTGACTTTGTATTCCATTCTTTGGAAGTTAGGACTACATTCACTGAGATCTAGGATGAATCTCTTAGTCATATATGCTTCAAAGTGTGAAGCATTTGTAAAGACATCTTGCTAATATATTTCAAGATATTTGTTGCTAGGTTTTTCACCTTTAAGAGGAAGGTTTTCCCAGGGTATATATTGTGCAATCATGTTTGAATTTTTTTCTATCTATTTTGATCATTAAAACTTAATAGTTCCCATCGTGGTTGTTCCCTTAACTGATTTTTCCACCAATTTTATCAAATTTCCACAATTCATAATTGAATCATTAAGTTGCTTCTAGATTTGACTGTGTTTATCTTTTTTTCATCTCTTGACTCTCTCTCTCATCCTGATGATGGATCATAGAGTATGATTTGAAATGTTGATGCAAAAAAGATAAAGACACTCAAATCTAGAAGCAACTTAATGATTTGGGTTTTCCACATCAAAAATCTTGGTGAACTATGTGTGTTATTGATGTGGTGTTGATTTGTGATTTCATTGATGATTATCAAAACCGAATTTAAGTTTGAGTTGTGTAGAGTTTGTGAGAAAACTGATTCACCCCCCCCCCCCCTTAGTTTGTTGCATTGTTGCCAATAGAGATTATATCTCTCCTCACAAAGGGGAGGCTACCTTCTTATTTATAACTATTTTGAGCTAGTATCTAAACTAAACTATATACAATAATCTATATCTAGGGTGTTACATTCATCATATCCTCTTCTTTCAAGATAGATTTTATTTTCCTTATAATAACAATTATAACACAATCTTAAGTAGATTACAAAGTATATGATTGCATCGGACACTAACTAAAGAAATAATAATTGATATAAAATTAGGCTATACAAAAGATTAACTAAGAATGTATCAGTGATTCCTAAGTAACAAGGAAACTCATGTAAGCACAACTCCTTGCATATATTCTCCAAATTGATCACAAGAATAAAGTTGTAATACATGAGCAACTCAAATTATTTTACATGTATCACAATTCATCTATGATAAATGTATAACAAATTACAATGCAAAGTCTCCAAACTATTATTGATTTACAAATATCAAGAACTTCAAATTTAATGATGTAGTATGAAGTCTACAAAATCAGATTTGACTATCTTTAAACAAAAATCTTCTCCACAATGCACAATTCAATCAATATAAGATAATGTAATGAGAAGGAGATAAGAACAATCTCAATTTATCAACACACCAAGTCCAAACCAAAGGTTGGATGCTAATTTTTTTTCTATATTGATTGAAATCTTGATTTACAACTTAAGCACAAAGTCTCAAATTGCTCCTTAAATTGGTACAACTTCAATGCATAAAATAAAGATAATTATTTACAATGAGGCTTCCTCTTTATATAGAGGAAAGCACTGAGAAAAAATATGAATCTTATAAATATTTTGACTTATTTAATAGTATAGTTTGATTTGATTTAGGACTTGTACTATCATTACATGTAATTTCATATATACAAAAAGACATGTAAAATATCAATGACAAAACTACAACTACAAAACTAAAAAGGCATAAGAAATGACTAAGTGCCTGGAGGAACATCTTCATCTTTGATGTCATTATTTTTCAATAATTCCTCAAATCTTTGAATGACAGTGTGCATCTCTAATTCATCAGGTCCTAGGGTATGAATTGAGATGACAAGAACCTCTGAGATTGAATCTTCTATGATGATATATCCTTTTTTGTGCTTATTCAGGTTTGTTTCCAAATTATCTAGGCTCACCTAGAAATCCACTATTTTTCAATAGAAGATAATATAAAATTACCTCCTTTAAATTGTTTTCAAGTTAGTGCACTAAAATAATAAACAAAAATGTCAATGGGAATATTTTTTGGATCTTGATTCAACAACTTACAAGGGAGTTCCGAAGCCTTGGTAGTAATGTCAAGTGCCTTGTCTTCACATTCTCTTTGTTCTTTATCAATTGTCCAAGAATGTCTATGTGATGTATCATCGCTTCCATATTATAAATATACATTCTCCTAGAGGGAATTACTCTACTATCCACTAATATTTCCAACTTGAAATCCTTGAGCTTTGTCCAAGTCTCAAGGTCTTTCTATTGTATTTGTATTTCCTACATGAGAAGATCAAGTGTTTGGCCCAATTCGGACTTCACACTTTCCAAATTGTCCAACAACTTTATTGAAGAAATCAAGAGATGTGTTCCCTATGACATCATTTTGCTAATCTAGGTGTTGACAACCCTCCCTTGTGAACCAATCCACTTAGCTTGTTTGATTTATTCTACATCAACTGATGACCCCACTCATTCAATCACTTTAGAAGACTGGGTAATTTTTATTGGCACAAAAGTGAGTTGTTCCACTTGAAGCTTGAGTTTATATTTGATGACCTTATCTCTATCATACCTTTTAATAAATTCTTTAAGTGCACCTTGTGTGTCCTCTTTGTGCTCTCATGGGTTTGTTTTCCTTATTCAATCCTACTTAGCACATAGTCAGAAGCCTAGATCTACAATTTTTCTAGGTGGAGGTACAAGCACTTCTGTATACTTATTTCCCACTTGGTCTACTTTAATCCTTGAAATAGTTTTGGCCTTCTTTGTAGCTTTTGGATTTATAGGAATGAGCTGAAAAAAATAAAATTTGTATGAAGAGATGGCTTATTCTTCCTTTTGGTTGTAAATTACTATAGCCAAGGAGGAAGGTTCTTGGTGCAGGAGCACCTAGTTGAGTAAAACTCCCATTTTTGAGTATTTAATGCTTTTATGTTTGTAAAGTATTGTGTTAGGTTGATTATGTTGTTTTAGGTTGTTTTGGGTCATTTTTAGTGGTTTTGATCTCTTTTTTGGCTCTTCAGATCAAGTTTTGCCTTTTAGGCCTTGAGTTGCCAATTTTTGGCAAAAATGTGGAAAATTGCCAATAAGGTCTCCTAATGTTTTCAAGAGAATTGAAACATGTTTTTAAAGTGTTTTTAAGAATGTCTAAGTTATTTAGACAAGTTGATAAGGCTAGGTTGTCAAAAATGCCTTTTTGAGTAAGAAAAGTTTTCATTTGGCTTAAAAAGTTGTCAAAATTGTCATTTTCTTGTAAAAATGAAGTTATTGAAGCCTCATGTCTATACTAGGGATTGAAAAACAACTGGAGAACCAATATAAGGCCTCCCTTTTCCTTGGAAAGGGTTGGTTTTTGTACTTACAAGAGAATCTTAATTGAAATCATGCTTTTTTAGCTTTTTTGACTGTTTTTCCTTCCTTTTGAATAATAGTTTGTACTGTAGCTGTGCAAATCTATACTGTACCTTCTTGGAAGTTAAAATGTTGATGTAATAAATCTTCTCATGTAATTGTTTCATTAGTTTTTCATTTGCAAGGTGTTTGTACAAAAATATTTGTAAACTGTGTACCTGCTGCCCTACCAGGGGTTTAGAGTTGTAAAATGCATCAACTTGGTTGATCCAGGTCTGGGATCCCTCCAATGGATTCTTCCAAGTTGATTAATGTGTATATAATGTACATATATTTCATTTTGTACCAAAGAAGTGTTTGGAAAATGCAATTGAGTGAATACTAGGCAAGTGTTTGTCATTTGGCTAGTAGCATGAACAAAACTGAAAGTTTGCATTCAAAAGTAATTTGGGTGAGAAAATGAATGTGACAGTGGTTTGGAAATTTTGCCAAGGGATTTGAGGAATCATCTTGGCTTGTTGGATTAGCTTGTTTTATCAAACATTCCTATTTTTGTAAACAAACAGTGAGTTCACTGTTTTGAGAATGGTATTTGTAAAATGCTCAATGGAATGCTTCCAAAAGCATCATCCATGCCTTGTAATTGAGAAGGAAATTCAATAGGAGTGACTCTAGTATTTTGTAAACCTCTTTGAGGTATTATTCCTATACAAACTCTTCTTTATGTAGGTCTAAAGAGATGGTAGCAATTGACTGGTAAAAGGCAGAAAAAGGACAGTGATAGGGGTAGTTTACTATTTTCCCACTTGCTTGCCAAGTGTTTGGCATTTTGATTATAGGGAAGAAATAGAGGAAGGTTCCTTATGATGTGGTAGAGGTCCTAAGCCATTGTGGAGGCTTGAAGAGTGGAGTTAGGGAGACTTTCCAAAATTACTTGCTCCAAACCCTACCAAACCCTCCAAATATGCCACAAAAGGTGGACAGTCCCAAATCTACACAAACAGTGGGCTAAACCTTGAAAATATTCAAGCATAGACCTCCCTAACATCATCCAAAACAAGTTTCTTGGTGGAAATGCCAATTTTTTGGCTAGGTGAGGAAGAAAGGGCCAATTAGGCCTCCACGAACTAGTAGCCCTTTAGGACTTCATAACACACAATGGCTGTTTTTTGTCAAAAGCATTAACCCGATGGAAAAGAAACTTGGGACTTATGAAACATAGTGAGAACAATCCTAAGCACTCAAACAAGTGTTACTTGGGACCCTTAGACAGTGTGCAGCCTCATGAGGGGGTAGTTGATCTTTGTTGGTGAACTTGAGTAAGCTAAGGGTTAAAGACCTCAAACAAAATTGTGAGCATTCAAAGGTGAGTAATACCTTATTGCCCCTACATTCCCATGTGGAAGACCCCTAGTGTACTCTAAAACATAAGGCTGAAGGCCCCAAGAACCAAGAATGAGAATGTGTAGTTGGAAGGAATAAGCAATTTGAGTAGATCTATGCATGGGTGAGAACCATCACCTAATAGGGAGTTTATTAGGCAAGTGAACCATGGAATACCTGACATTATAACACAAGATAGATTGTGTAGAAAAACACAACAAACCCTACAAGTCTTTGGGTAATAAATTGATCCTTCTTGAGCAAATTAGCCTTGTGAGCACTTTCCTAGCAAGCTCCCTATCATAGTGGTATCAGAGCCAACAAAAGATTCAGGAGGAAAGGAACATTAGGCAAACATGGTGACCAATGCAGAATTGGCTAAGAAGGTTGAAGACCAAGAAGAGGAAAATAGGGCACTCAGAGAAAGATTAGATAAACTAGCAATGAAACTAGCTGAAGTAGAAGTCAAAACTGAAGAGGTCCAGGATAAGGTTGGAGATCAGGGTAAAATAATGGCAATAGAGGATGAAGTCCCCATGCCTGACCCTGTCATTAAGAAAGAACCATTCTTGAAAGCCTTGAGAGCTATGAGTGGTTAGACATTAGAAGGAGTGGCCCTTTTCAGTGGGAAGATGGATCCAGACACTCTAATAGAGTGGATTGAAGGGTTAGAAAACCATTTTGAGTGTGATGGAGTGACTGAAGCACAAAAGGTTAAGGTGGCAAAATCAAGGCTAAGAGGGGCGTCCTTAACTTGGTGAAATTTCATCCAAGAGGAAAGGGTGAAAGTAGGTAAGCAACCACTAGCCACCTAGAAAGCAATGGTTGCCAAAATCAAGGAGACCTACCTTCCTGAAGACTATGAAATACAACTTCATCAGAAATGACAAATTTGAGAGAAAAAGACCTAGATGTCAATAGCTACACTGAAGAGTTTTAGAAACTGTGCATGAGATCTAGAGTAGTAGAGGATGAGAGCATAAAAGTGGCAAGGTACTTGAATGGGTTAAGATGGAACATCTAGGAAGAGATGAGCTTGTTATGCCCACAAACTGTACACAAGTACTATCAATTGGCACTTAAGGTGGAAGAGAAAGGTAGGAGAAAGAAAGAACAAAACAATAGAGGAAGAGGTAGGGGAAGATATGGTAGAGGCCATAGAGGTAGTTTTGGGGGAAGGAACATAAATCAACGATCCTAGGGAGGGTCTAAACTTATTGAGCAAAGTGGGGATTCTCAAAGCAAACCCAACTATAGGGGTAGGGGATCAGGCAACTCGAGTAGAGGTAGATTTAATGGACCAGGGAGAGGGTCCTACTTCTCAACCATGAAGTGCTATAACTATCAAAAGTTGGGCCACCCTTCCTATAGATGCCCAAAGAAGCCTAGTTCATCCTATGGAGGTGAAAAGAGGGTAAATTATGTTCAGGAAGCTAGAGGTAATACCAAAACTTCAGCATTGAACCACCTAGCTTTAGAAGATGGTGAGAGTTTTATGATCAAGAGAGTGTTAATGAAGAAGATAGATAGTACAGAGGCCTCACAGAGAAGAGAATTGTGTAGGATTAAGTGTAAAATCATGGGAAAGGTGTGTAAGGTGATCATAGATTCAGGATCCACAGATAACATCATATCAGAAGAAGCAGTAAGCAAATTGAAACTACCTAGGATACAACACAAGAAGCCATACAAAGTCACCTGGTTGAATAAGGGACAACATGTGTTGGTAAATGAGCAAGCCTGGGTATATTTCCACATTGGGGGATATGTAGATAGGATCCTATGCGACATCCTTCCTATGGATGCTTGCCACCTACTGTTGGGTAGACCATGGTAGTTTGACTGAAAAGCACAACATGATGGGGAAAGAAACTCCTATTCATTTTAGAAAGCTGGAGTAGCCTATCAGATTCAGTCCCTCACTGAAGAAGGAGAGAGCAACAACAAAGTACCTAACATCTTGTTAGTGAATGAGAAAGAGTTCATAAAAACACTAGAAGAGGGTGAAGGAGTAGGATTTGCACTCGTAGTGAAACCCAAGGAAGAAAAGGTAGAAAACAAATTTGAGATACCATATGAGGTGCAGAAAATCCTTGATAACTTCAAACAAATAATCAGTGATGGTACACCTACAGCCTTACCACCTTCTAGATCCATTAGCCATCAAATTGACTTCATACTTGGAGCCTCTTTGCCCAATAAGGTCGCCTACAAGATGACCCCTGAACAAAACAAAGAGGTAGAAAGACAAATACAAGAACTCTTAGACCAAAGGCTGATTAGGAAAAGCATTAGTCTTTGTGCAGTACCTACAGTGTTGGCACCTAAAAAGGGGGGTACACGGAGACTTTGTACAGATTCCAGAGCCATAAACAAGATCACCATTAGATACAGATTTCCCATACCTAGGATAGAGGACTTGATGGGTTGTTTAGGGGGTGCACAGTATTTCAGCAAGAATGATTTGAAGAGTGGTTACCATTAGATAAGAATCAAAGAGGGGGATGAGTGGAAGACAACTTTCAAAACAAATGAGGGTCTTTATGAGTGCCTTGTCATGCCATTTAGACTCTCTAATGCTCCTAGCACATTCATGAGACTCATGAATGAAGTTTTACATGATTTCATTGGCAAGTTTGTTGTTGTGTATTTAGATGATATTCTTATTTTCAGTAAGACCAAGGTAGAGCATCTAAAACATTTAGCTATTGTTTTGAGAAAGTTATCCGATGAAAAACTAACCATTAATCTTGAAAAATGTGATTTTATGAAGCAAGAATTGGTCTATCTTGGTTTTGTTTTATCAGGAGGAAATCTAAAAATGGATCAATCTAAAGCTGCAGCAATAACGAGTTGGCCAACTCCTAAGACAACCAGTGATGTCAGAAGCTTCCATGGTTTGACATAGTTTTACAGAAAGTTCATCAGGGGATTCATTGAGATTAATGCTCCAATGTTAGACACCATCAAAGGGGGTGTAAAGGTAAAGTTTCAATGGACAAGTGCAGCCAATAAGGGGTTTTAATTATTGAAAACCAAAGTAGCTACTCAACCAGTGCTCATTTTACCTAGTTTTGATAAGCTTTTTACTATTGAATGTGATGCTAGTAATATTGTTGTAGGAGTTGTTTTAAGTCAAGAAAATAAACCAATTGCATTCTTTAGTGAGAAATTGAATGATGCCAAGAAAAAGTACTCTTCCTATGATTTAGAACTTATGCATTAGTACAAGAACTTGGGAAATGGAGACACTATCTTCTTCCTAAGGAATTTTTTGTTTACACAGATAATCAGGCACTCAGTTTCTTGAACTCACAGGATAAACTGAATCATAGGCATGTTAAATGGGTAGAATATTTACAAGCTTACTCTTTTACTCTTAAGCATAAGAAGGGTCAGTTGAATAAAGTAGCAAATGCTTTGAGTAGATGGTTGTTAACTATTCATGAGATTCAAGTTCAGAGCATTGGTTTTGATGGTTTCAAGGACATGTATTCTACTGATGACGATTTTACTAAAGCTTATAAAGTTTGTGAAGATTTTGAGAATAATTTCGATGGTGCATATGCTTATTTCACTTTGCAGGATGGTTTGTTATTCAGGGGTGGACAGTTGTGTGTTCCAAAGGGTTCTATGAGAGAGAACCTCATTCAAGAGAAGCACAATGGGTCCTTAAGTGGACATTTCGGTCTCAATAAGACCTTAGAGCTGGTTCAAAGGTTTTATTATTGGCCTAAGATGTAGAGAGACATCAGGAGGTATGTAGAGCAATGCTTGGTATGTCAAAAAGACAAAGGCAATTCCTCTAATGCTGGTTTATATCAGCCTCTTCCCATTCCACATAGGCCTTGGGATTGCATTAGTATGGATTTTGTGGTAGGATTACCTAGAAATCAAGCAGGATTTGATAGCATTTTTGTAGTGGTTGACCGATTTAGCAAAATGGCTCATTTTATTCCTTGCAAAACAACACATGATGGAAGTCATATTGCTTATTTATTTTTCAAGGAAGTTGTTAGAATACATGGATTGCCTACTAGCATTATTTCAGATAGGGATGTTAAGTTTCTTGGTCATTTCTGGAAAACATTGTGGAAGAGACTGGGTACTAATCTGTCTTTTGGTTCAGCTTATCATCCACAAACTAATGGCCAAACCAAAGTTGTGAACAGGTCTCTTGGAAACATGCTTAGGTATTTGACAAAGGAATATGGACAGAGTTGGGATCAGCACATTCATCAAGCAAAATATGCCTACAATGATAGTGTTAACCGATCTACAGGTAAAAGTCCATTTGAAGTTGTTTATGGAATGCATCCAAGGGGCATAATAGAGTTGAGGGATACACTAACTTGTATCATAAGAGTGGGACAATAGATGACATGGCTCACTCCATGAAGGAGGCTCATGAACAAGTGAGACAAGCCCTCCAAGATACCTCTCAAAAAGTCAAGGCAAGAGTGAATGCTACAAAGAGAGATGTTTAGTTTGCCATAGGTGATTATGTGATGGTTCATTTGAATAAGGAAAGGCTACAAAAGGGAGTTCCAAGAAAGCTTTAGATGAGAAGGATAGGCCCTTGCAAGATCTTGGCTAAGTATGGGTCTAACGCTTACAAAGTTGATTTGCCTACTAATGTTTCTGTGTCCCTCATTTTTAATGTTGTAGATCTGATTGCTTTCAAAGGGAAGCCACCTAAGGAGATTCAAAGAGTTTCATATGTTTCTCAATCCCTTTCTGATCTATCTCTCCCTTCTATTTCTTTTCCCCAAGCTGAACAGGTTCTAGACTCCAGAATCCTCAAAAAGACAAGGAATCACACCTACATGGAGCATCTCATCAAATGGAAGGAGCAACCCATCCCAGAGGCCACATGGATACCTGAAGATGACTTTTAGAAAGTTGGCATTCCTTATTCGTTGCTTCCTCAAGGAGTCAAATAACTTCTTTGTTTCTGGGGGAGTATGGTGCAGGAGCACCTAGTTGAGTAAAACTCCCATTTTTGAGTATTTAATGCTTTTATGTTTGTAAAGTCTTTTGTTAGGTTGATTATGTTGTTTTAGGTTTTTTTGGGTCATTTTTAGTGGTTTTGATCTCTTTTTGGGCTCTTGAGATCAAGTTTTGCCTTTTAGGCCTTGAGTTGACATTTTTTGGCAAAAATGTGGAAAATTGCCAAAAAGGTCTCCTAATGTCTTCAAGAGCATTGAAACATGTTAAGTGTTTTTAAGCATGTCTAAGTTCTTTAGGAAAGTTGACAAGGCTAGTTTGTCAAAAATGCATTTTTGAGCAAGAAAAGTTGTCAAAAATGTCATTTTCTTGTAAAAATGAAGTTGTTGAAGCCTCATGTCCATACTAGGGATTGAAAACCAACTAGAGAAATTATATAAGGCCTCCCTTTTCCTTGGAAAGGGTTGGTGTTCGTACTTACAAGAGAATCTTAATTGAAATCATGCTTTTTTGGCTTTTTTTGACTGTTTTTCCTTCCTTTTGAATAACAGTCCATACTGTAGCTATGCAAATCCATACTATACCTTCTTGGAAGTTGAAATTTTTATGTAATAAATCTTCTCATGTAATTGTTTCATTGGTTTTTCATTTGCAAGATGTTTGTACAAAAATATTTGTAAACTGTGTACCTGCTGCCCTGCCAGGGGTTTGGAGTTGTAAAATGCATCAACTTGGTTGATCCAGGTCTGGGATCCCTCCAATGGATTGTTACAAGTTTATTCATGTGTATATAATGTACATATCTTTCATTTTGTGCCAAAGAAGTGTTTCGAAGATGCAATTGAGTGAATACTAGGCAAGTGTTTGTCATTTGGCTAGTAGCATGAACAAAACTCAAAGTTTGCACTCAAAAGTAATTTGGGTGAGAAAATGAATGTGAAAGTGGTTTGGAAATTTGGCCAAGGGATTTTAGGAATCATCTTGGCTTCTTGGATTATCTTGTTTTATCAAACATTCCTATTTTTGTAAACAAACAGTGAGTTCACTATTTTGAGAATGGTATTTGTAAAATGCTCATTAGAACGCTTCCAAAAGCATCATCCATGCCTTGTAATTGAGAAGGAAATGTAGTAGGAGTGACTCTAGTATTTTTTAAACCTCTTTGAGGTATTATTCCTATACAAACTCTTGTTTATGTAGGTCTAAAGAGATGGCAGCAATTGACTAGTAAAAGGCAGAAAAAGGACAATGATAGGGGCAATTTACTGTTTTCCCACTTGCTTGCCAAGTGCTTGGAATTTTGATTGTAGGGAAGAAGTAGAGGAAGGTTCCTTATGATGTGTTATAGGTCCTAAGCCATTATGGAGCCTTGAAGAGTGGAGTTAGGGATACTTTCCAAAATTACTTGCTCCAAACCCTACCAAACCCTCCAAATATGCCACAAAAGGTGGACAATCCTAAATCTGCACAAACAGTGGGCTAAACCTTGAAAATATTAAAGAATAGACCTCCCTAACATCATCTAAAACAAGTTTCTTGGTTGAAATTCCAATTATTGGGCTAGGTGAGGGAAAAAGGGCTAATTAGGCCTCCACGAGCTAGTAGCCCTTTAGGACTTCATAACACATAATGACTATTTTTTGTCAAAAGCATGAACCCGATGGCAAAGAAACTTGGGACTTATGAAACATAGTGAGAACAATACTAAGCACTCAAACAAGTGTTACTTGGGACCCTTAGACAGTGTCCAACCTCATGAGGGGGTAGTTGATCTTTGTTGGTGAGCTTGGGTAAGCTAAGGGTTAAAGACCTCAAACAAAATTGTGAGCATTCAAAGGTGAGTAATACCTTACTGCCCCTACATTCCCATGTGGAAGACCCCTAGTACAGTTTGAAACATAAGGTTGAAGGCCCCAAGAACTAGGAATGAGAATGTGTAGTTGGAAGGAATAAGCAATTTGAGTAGATCTATGCATGGGTGAGAACCATCACCTAACAGGGAGTTTATTAGGCAAGTGAACCATGGAATACCTAGCATTATAACACAAGATAGATTGTGTAGGCAAACACAATAGACCCTATAAGTCTTTGGGTAATAAATTGATCCTTCTTGAGAAAATTAGCCTTGTGAGCACTTTCCTAGCAAGCTCCCTATCAGCTATGATCCACTTATAGACTTGTAATTGTTGTCTAAGCAGTGGCAATTACAATGGGTTTAGTGTGGGTGATAACTATAGATGGGATTTCTATAGCTAATGTTCTTGGAAAATAATCAGACATGAACTTGTCAAAATCAATATAAGGGGCATCGAGTATGGCAACAAACACTTTTGACAAACTGGAAAATGAGGAAAGTGAACCAAAAACATTCTCTACACTATCTTAGGGGTAACAAGAATTTATTCACTTGTGTGGGAGGAATGAATAGAAATTGGTCTAGTGCGACAACAGGGACTGTAGCTATAATATGTACATATGAAACAATAAAAATTATAGGTAAATAATTTACAATAAATACAATGAAAATGAAAGGGAGAGATTATACATGGGTGGTAAGGGGATTGACTATAGTATAAAATGAGGTGGAGACCTCTAGAGCCACTTCTAGGGTAGAATCTTGCAATATTATAGCTCGAGGTTTTCAAAGGTCCTCCTCTTGATATTCCTCTTCTTGACCTTCTTCCTCTTCTTACTCATCCTCTTGTTCTTGAACTTTCTTATCAACCTATTTTTGAGCTTGAACAAATGTTTCTACTTTATCCTTCCTCTTAACTTTCGCCATTGTAAACTTATACTTAGGTGCTTTCTTGGGAGTAGGAACATCCTCCTTATTCTTTGTCCTCAACTCTAATTCATTTTTGGCAGGCCCTATGATGTCCTCTTTTAAGCCTTTTTGGAAGGCTTCAACTTGATCCCTTTTTTCTGTAGCCAAACATTGGTATTTTGGAGAACAAATTGAAATCTTTTCAAAATTTAAGTTTAATCCTTTTGGGATTATTGGATCGATGGGAGAGGAGTATCAAAAAATATTATTCTAGTCATACACAAGGTCCATGATGTCTTCATCATCTTCCATGGTATGAGAATATTTGTGATGCTCAAGATTCTTAATCCACTCCAATGTGAGTTGGTGGTAATCTAGCATCCTTATCTCTTCCTTAGTCTTGCATTAAGCCCATATGTCCTTGATTCGGTGCACATGTGGATAGCTCTTTTTGATTTTATCTTTCATTCCCTTGTAGTCAAAATCTTCTCTTCTTTTGAACCTTTTCATTGTGACACACCTCATTTAAGTTTCAATACTTTTAGCTTTATACGAGGTGGTCGTTTAGTATCTACCAATCTAGACAGAGGAAATTTGAACCCAGCTTTATGTGCTTCTGATTGTTAACTATGAACAATCATTATTTGTTAGCACAACTCCATAAGAATAATATTATCACTTGGATATCTTGGGAGCATAAAGAGAGATCCCTCATAACAATCAATTCTAATATATGAAGATGTGTGGAATTGTAGGAACATACACCCATTTTTTTGACAATATTCCACACATCATCTAATTTTGTTCTTTTCTCTAACCCTTTATCAAGAGAATGTATGAGCACATAAAAGAATGCATCATTGAACCTTTTAAGACAATTGATGCTTTTCTTGAAGATCAAATGAGGCTAATATTTATAAATGGGAACTTCCTTCTTGTCTCCTTCTGAAGTGAGACCTAGAAAATGTCTCATCAAGGCTACAACATATACCAAGTAAGAGGTCTTATAAAACTTCAAAGTAGTCATTACCTTAGACAACTATTCATAGATTGCATCACTAATTTTCTCTCCCCAATAGATCTTATCTTTTCCTTTTTTGATTACCTAGATATATTGATACATCCATTCTTGAAAGACATCAGAAATTGGCAAACCTTTAATCCTACTAAGGATTGTTATCATATCTCTAATCTCCTATTTAAAATCACTTCTATAAAGTCTTTAGGTACCTTGTGATTGTTGGTATAGATGTTTCAAGAAAACTAGAACTTGTGTTCCTCTTACATTTATCAGTATCTTTATCATAGTGGTCTTGTGTTGTCTTCGTGGTAATGTTTGCACATTCCTCCACCTCTGGATACTTAAAGATCCTATCAAACAATTATGCATCAAGTGTGATTACTAGTTTCCCATCTTTGTCATTGACACTCCATGTCTCCTTATCAAAATGTGCAGCTATCGCGAAGACAAATTTAGAATCATGAAATGATATTAGGAAGGAAGAAACTAGATGGATGCCACTCTTGATGATTGGTTGCATGTTGAAGCTCTATGGTTGCTTTTGTATTTGCTCCAAGAATTAAACCATATCAACATGCTTGATTTCTTTGTCTTTGATACTAGTGACATTAGAAGACATGAGCTTTCTAGAAACACACTCTAATACTTGCATTTCATTTTCTTACTTGGGCATGGTTTTGACATTTCAGAAGAGAACTACAAGTCTATTTAACAACACCTCCCAAAGTTAGAAAAATCAAGTATTTTGGTAAATGTTGCAAATTATTTTTTCAAACCCAATTTACACATAGGATAGATCAAAACCTATAAAACATGCAAATCAGGTTTCAAAACTGATTTGCAACTTAATTTACATGTTTGAGAGAGATAGTGCAAAATATGCTCATCAAGTTTCAAAACCCAATGAAAAAATTGGGAAATTTTTTTGTGTACATCGGGTTTTGAAACCTTATGAGCATATGCTCATCACATTGGAAAATTAGTTAAGTGTTGATTGAGGCTTGAAACCTAGCCAACATAAGATATGTGTTGGTGTAAAGAGGAAAAATCGAACCCTAGTTGTTCTCCCCTCCCCAACTCCAAGGAGAGAGAAGGGAGAGTCACTAGGGTTGATGGTTTTCACTTAGGAGAGACTTTACATTCAAAAGAGGGGTTGAAACCCACAAGATCCAATCCCACACAATGCAGGATTGGATTCTAAATGAGTTTCAAGGGTTGTGACATCAAGGATACCCTCTTTTGTAAAGAATATAGATAGAATGATTGAACTAGGAATGTATGTAGAAGCAAGAAAGATTCACTTGTAAACAGAGATAGGGATATGGGATGAAGCTGCGGACCTGGAATTAGCAGTAAAATGTTGAGACGGTGTTGTTCTGCAAATTTGAGCGAACGTTGACAGGATGATGGCGCCCGGCGTGCACACGGTCCTTCGAAAAATCCACGAAACGAAGGGGGATCTATTCGTCTATGCGAAGGTGTAATGTATGTAGTATGTTGTATGTTGTATGTGATCTCCTCTTCAATGGTTGAATCCTTGTCTTGAATACAACACCTAGCCTTGAATGGAGACTTAGAATGCTCAATTGCTTGAAGGAATGCTTGAATGCTTGAATGTTTGAATGTTTGAATATCGCTTTCGCCTCTTGCTCTTGCTTATTTTCTTCCTCCCTTTGGAAGAGGAAATGTAGTTTATATACTTGTCAATTAGGGTTGATAGACTGATTTTTTCAACCTCAGGCCAACCAGGAAACATTATTTCCCAAATTGCAAACTTAAAGACCCAATGCCCAAAAGAGACCGGGCCCAAAATAGGGCCAGGAACCAGGGCACTGGGCGCCATGGTCCTGGGGGACCAGGGTGCTGGGCGCCCTAGTCCTGAAGGACCAGGGTGGTGGGCGCCATGGTCCCACCTCTTGGGACAGTAGGGTGCAAGGAGGGATCAGGCCAGGGTGCAGAAAAATGCAGTTTTTGGTGTCGTAAACAGGTTTCGGGGTCTCCATTCAGGTTCAACGTTGCGCCGCCATCGTGAAGACCCAAATGCAGTCAAAATTACAAGTGTCACAATTTTAGGATGCTACAGTTGGTTAGGTTTCAAACCCTAACCAATAGAAGATAATTGATGTTTGGTGGTAAAGGGCATTGGCCAAGATTTAGAACTCAACCAACAAAAAAGTCATGTTGGTCGGTATCTAAATCTTAGCCAACACCCTTTTGTTTGGTAGTAGAGAAAAGGGTGTGTTGTTTAGGATTTGGAATCCGATCAATACATAATTTTATTGGTCAGGTTCCAAGTCCCAACCATTACGACATCATGTTAGGCTATGGCAAGAATGGAGTTTGGGTGAAGCCCAAGTTTTGAAATCTAGACTACACCCTAACAGTGCATAGTTCAGATTTCTCAACTTGGACTTTACCCTCATAAAGTCATGTTAGTCGTAAATATAGGTAGGGCTAGTGAAAAAATTCACCCTCCAAATGAAAGTAACATGAAAAAAAAAGCCTAGGAAAAATGATGAAGAAGCAAAGAAAAGAAATGAAACATCAAAAGAAGAACAAATACCTGCAAATCAAAAAATGAAGGTTGAGAAAAGTAAACCCTTAGATCTGAATGCATGAAGTGCAGGATGAGTGCAAGAGAATATGAGGAGTTAAGAAGTATTTAAATGAGTTAAAAGAATTGCAAATAATGAAACAATAGCATTTAAAATGACTTAAAATCCTAACTTGCACTACAACTATTGCAATACGTGTGACACATGACTTAAAATCCTAACTTGCACTGGAATTAATGCAATACGTGTGACACATGGACTACACTTTGGGTTTTGAAACCCAAAGTGAAATAACAACAAAATAGAACCAATCATGTGTTTTTGGGGTTTTGAAACTCAAAATACATGTGTATTTTGGGTTTCAAAACCCAAAATACATAAAATACACATGTATCCATACTCTGTTACATACTGTATTTTGGGTTTTAATTTTAATTTTATGTATTTTGGGTTTTGAAACCCAAAATACACATGTATTTTGAGTTTCAAAGAATCAAATTTCCCATGCATTTTTTGGTAAGAGAAACTGTATCGGTAGAGATTTGTGCTTGAAGATTGTTCTGGGGTTGTCATTGATGGAATACAGTATGTAACAGAGTATGGATACATTGTGTATATCTCTATTCTTGTTGCATAGTTTTGATCATGGTAAAAGAGTTAGATGGTTAGATGTTAGAGGAACCTTGATTCACAATTCTAGCGTCTGGTATTGACTCGTGTAGATTAGAAGATCCAAAAATCAGTAATTCAGGAAGAACAAAGCTATTTTGGTGTAATGTGGTGTGTGGAATCTAAGGAATGATTTCAGTGATTGATTTTCATGTTTGAGGTGGTTGAGCCAACATGTGTGAAGCTTGTTCTCAATTTGTTTGGGTCCGCATATGGATTGACAATCGGATTGAGCCTTATGGTTACAAGTTTCATGTTGCATGTTATGCAATTTCTGGAAATCGACATAGGAATTGATTTATTTTGTTGATGTAGATATATAAGACCTATTCATTTGAGAATTTTGAGATGTGATGGGAAAGACAAAATATTGTATGAGTGACTGTGTGAATTTTTGTGTGTGTGATTGAATGTCTTTGTGCTTCGGTATATGACAGAGAAACATGACAAAGCAAAGAGACAAAACAATGGAAGAATACTACTTGTGCTCAACCAGAACTAATTTTTGGCATATGTAGATGCTACTATCTAGTTCATATACTTTTTTTCTTGTTTGTAATCACTTTTAAGGCACTGAGCCTTCCTCTGAGTTGTAGCCCTATTTGTAATTGAGCAGTGAGATCTAAGTAGTGTGCTTGAATGCATGTGCATTCCCCTCTTATAATATTATTATACTCTTGATCATAGTATTATAATATTGTGGGTTCCATTCCCACTGTTGTTTTTCCCTTTCTAGGTTTCCATGTAAAAATTTCTGTGTTATGGTTTTTTCCTTGTTTGCATTTTTCTTCTGCACTTTACTTTTATTTAGTTGTATCTGGTGGTTAAAGAATTAGTTGAAGAAAATTGTTAATTGCAGAACACTGATTCACCCCCCCTCCTCTCAGTGTTCATTGATTCCAACAATTGGTATTAGAGCCTATTTACTTTGAGGAAGCCTAACAGATTGAGGAAGATTTGGAATATTGAATCAATGTACTCTGGTTTACAAAGACAACTAATTGTAGCACTTGAAGACCTAGATGTAGCAAGGAAATAAGAAAGTGGTCTAAGAAGAAATTTGAGTAATGCAAAAAATTTGATTGTCATTGAAAGATCAAGTGAACACTTCCAGAGAGAAGAGAAAGGAGCTGGTAGACAAACTTAAGGAGAAAGAAGAGCAATGCATTGATGAATAAGTTCTGAAAGACAAGACATATGAATGTGAAAAACTTGCTAGAGATAATGCAGTCTTGAAGAATCAAATGAAATCCATTGTGATGAAGCTTAAAAAGGAGATTGAAGACAAGAAGAAGAGTGAAGAAAGTTTGACTCAGTCATTGAAGGATAGATCTAATGAATGTTGCAAATCGAATCATGAAAATGACTCGTTGAAGCTTGAACTAATACAATCCAAGAATATTGAGCAAGATCTTGAGAGACAGATTAAAATTTTGATAGATGAACTTACCACTGCTACAAAGGAAAGTTCAATGCTAGCTCAGTCAGGCTAGATGAAATGCTACAAAGTTAGAATAATAAAGGTGGCATGAGAGGACTTGGATTTGAGAAAGGAGAAAGCTCTAGATCTGGTCAAAGCAATCATCAGAAGAACAAGAAATCTCTAGTAAGACAACCTAATGCTTATAAATTCAATGGTAAATGTATTTTTTGCAATAAATTTGGTCATATGGCAAGTCAATGTAGAAATAGAGCTAATCAAAATCCTACATCATTCTCTGGTCAATGTTTCAATTGCAATAAATATGGTCATAAGTCAGTTGAATGTAGAAGTATGGTAAATAGGAGAAATGTAAGATGCTATGCTCAAGTGGAAGATTTGGACATATTGCTAACCAATGCAAATCAAAAGGAAATCAAGGCAATTTTAGGCTTAATCAGAGAAACAACACTGTTAGTTATGCTTGCAACAAATCCAATCATATTGGAAAATAATGTAGAAGCAAGAATGCTCTGAAAGTTAAGAACAAAGAAGACAATAAGGGAAAAATGAAGGTTGAAGAGATCAAAGAGAAGCACAAGAAGATGTGGGTTAAGAAGCAAGATTCAAATGCAGAAAGTGGGTCCACACCTGATTCTAGTGTTGAATCTTCATCTGGTAACTAAGGCATTTGGCCTTGAGGGGAAGCTTTTCATGCAGATCCTTAAAACCCCCTTGCTGAGATCTATAACCGACTGTGGATGGTTGCGGATGACTGTAAATGATTGTGCAGATTATCTTGACAAATATCCGAAAGATTTGATGCTGATTTGATGCTCTGGTACAATGATCATGAGTTTCATGGCATCTAAAAGGAATTTAGGGTTGAGCATTTATTGCACCTTAAACTGAGGTATTCAGAAGATAAAAAGGAATTTTGACATTCATTTTTCACATTGCAAGCAAAGTGAAAGAGAAGAAGAGTGTGGCGAAGAAGTTTGTGCAACAAAAAAAGAGCTTGTGTAAATTCAACAAAGATTTCTTACGTCCGGTTTAATTCAAAAAGGGATTTTCTGAAGCTATATGTTCATAACCTAGATTACGATAATGGCATCTTTTGGTTTTGGAGTAGTGACTCCACTTGTTGTCAAAATAACTGATTGGGCAAGGCCTCAATTCAAGAAGAATCCATACAAATCAATGGAAGATGATCCAAATGGTGCATTCTCATCTGTTCTGTATGGGGTATTACATGTTGAGGATATTCGCGCATATATTCACTGCAGTATTGAGGAGCTTGGAAATATGGAAATTCTCTCTTTACACCAAGCACATGATTGATGGTATGATCAATATTAAACCTGAATTCAAATATTTGTAGGATAAGGGTTTCATTCAGTTCGTGAACTATCTGATTTTTGATGAACCCGAATGGGTTAGGTATTTTTTGAGCAGAGTACATGATGAATTCATATGGTTAGAAAAACCTTACAAAATTACTAAGACTACTATCTAGGCAGTAACATGTTTAAATTCTACCGGTGAAGTCCATGGTCTGATAAATGTGAAGAACACAACTGTGATAGAGGTAACCGGTTCACAACATGACAACAAATCGATGATAATTAGTGACATTGTTGAGTATGATGTGATATTTGCATCCATGGTGATTGGGTACAAGATATATCAATCTAGCAGAGTTGATTCAGTCTTTGACACCGCAATCTATGCAACATATCAAATTCTGAAGAAGAACAAGTTGTATGACTTGTGCGGAGTACTGATGAGTGAATTGACAACATGAAGAAGATAAAGTAAGATAAGAAGCATGTCTTTAAGTTTGGAACTTTGATTGTTTGTTTGGCACTTTATTTCATCAATGAAATTCTTGGTGTAGGTAAGGTGCAGAGGGCATATGATAAACCAGTGGCAGTGTAGATTAAAGAAGCTTTGCAAGGATGGGGTGATGGATAAGCACATAAATTTCTTCTTTGGGGTTATTTCAAATTATTCCAAGGCATGATGAAAAATAGGGAAAGGATCTTGAAGGAAATTGTTGAGAAATAAGAGGACACCATATGCTTCATGGTGGAGATTGATCAATGCTTGATGGAAGATGTTGAGCCGAGAACGGTATGGATCATTTTGCATGGGGCATGAAGTAGATGCAAATATTCTTGACATGTATGCTCAAAATATTTTGAGCAAGATGGTGGATGAGAAGGAAGAAAGATTTGGTACTTATAAGGAGAAAATTCTAAGCTTGCATTCTCAATTTACTAATCCCAGTGTGTAGAAGAGAGTAAGAAAAGAAGTAGAACAACTCGTTGAAAACATGAGTATAACAAAGGAAGTTGTCCATAGGGATAGAGTGCAAAATATCTTGAAAGAGGAGGATATGGTCCAACCAAAGAAGACTAAACCTGCCTCTACTCCTCCAAAGCCAAGGCAAACAAAGTCAACACCTTCCTCTAGTGCACAAAAGCATGTCCCTCCAACCAAACCTTAAACCAAGTCAACTAGTGGAGCAAAGAAGAAGAAGAAAGGGAAGCCTGAAATAATTTATGTGGCAACCACTACAAAGGAAGAAACAGAGTTTGATGAAGTAGTGTTGGAAGTAAAGAAGACTGCTACCTTTGCCAAGGTAGTCTGAAAGCCACCATCCGGTGAAGGACAAACAAGCAAGACACAGAAAGTTGGAGCTGAGAAATCTGATAGACCTTGCCCAAGAAGGAAGCCTAAGTTTGAGCTTGATGAAGCTTTGAAATCTGATAAAGTAGAAGGTACCTATACTATTGTGCCCCCAATTTCATTAAGAGAAATAGTTGATGAAGTAGTAAAGGAAGGGAATTTGAAGAATATATCTATATATTATGAGAACTATGATGAAAATGATCAAAGAGAATTAAAGGAATCCATTGTATAGTATATGAATGTATATAGAAAAGCCCTAGTAGAACTATCATCTATGATTCCAAAGGGTTTATATAAAATTTTGGATGCCAGAAGGCATATAGCCAGTTGGAGGATGAGAGAATAAAAGAATATGTATTGGTTAATTTTTGTTTTGTAATCACTAAGCCTGAAGTTGACAGATTACTTAAGATTGTGAAGGACAGATTTAGAAATAAAAAAGAGAGTCAACAAAATCATGCTCAGAAAGATAGATGAAGTAGCCAAGGAGATAGAAACAATTTTGATTTTTTTTTTTAGAAGAGCACAAATATGAGGTTAATTCGACAAAAGTTGACACCCCTTCAGAAGTGCATGTATATGATGATACCTCCACTCCGGATGTGCAGATAAATGATCAGGATGTAGTTGGAGATGATACTGATACTCAAAAGGTTAATGACTTACGTGAAGCTGATAAGGATCCTCTAGTGATAAATGTTGAATTTGAGAAGGTAGCTAAGGAGGTTGGAGATTAAAAGGGAAAAGATGTAGAGATAGGTGAAGAAGCAGGGAAGACAGAAAAGGAGAAGAATGGAGATAAGATTGATTAGGTGCCAATGGCAAAAGACACTTTGGACAAAGGAAAATAGATTATCTCAGACACAGAACTCACCACAAGACCTATTGATCTTAACTCTCTATCTCTAGTCCAAGCACTAAAGCTTGCAACACTTGCACAGGTCAAGGCAAGTGAGGACATATTGAAATATCATTATGAAGACAAATAATTGATATCTATGGTGACATATGTGCTAGAGAAGATTCAACCATCTTTTAAGAAAAGCATTGCAGATTCACCCTCCAGGAAGTTGAGGAATATGCTGAAAGCAACAAATTTTCATTTTGTATCCTTGGAGAAAGTGGCTGATGCAAAAGTTTTGAGTCAATTTAATGCTGTGGCTAAGAAATTTTTTGAAAATGGTTGAAAGTGATAGGTTTAGTTTGACTACTAGTCTAAAGGCTATTTAGGATGCTTTGGACAAAGGTGGTAAGATATATAAGTCATGTCTTATTTTCCCCAAGTTTATAATACAAATTGATAAGAAGATAAAGGAGTGTGAAGGAAATTTAGCTGGTATTCTCTATCTTTTGCCCCCCAATCAATTTTTACTAGTAATTGTGAAGCTCAGGTTATGGTTATACTAGACAAAATCAAGAGCCTTAATCAAGAAAAAGATAGAATAGTTGGCAGAGTGGGAGAACTCTGAAATTTGATAACTCCCTGATTAGATACCTTGTTGAGTAGTCAATAGGATGCAATGAATGTTCTGAATAAGAGTGTTCTGAATAAGAGTGTTCTGACTGCTCATAGAGGAGAAGAGATGCATGCTTATTTGTTTAGTGCTCTGATCAACATTTTGGAGAATTTGAAGAAAGGTTGGGATGATCACCTGCTGTCCCTAAAGACCATTTTTACAGATATCTTTAAATTCATGTAAGATAATGTGTCTACCCTTGTATATAAATTTTGGCAGATTTCTAGCTTTGGCATTGTTGTCAAAGGGGGAGAGAAAGATATGAAAAATGATGTACATTTTCAGGGGGATCTTATTGAGTTGTTGCAGTTTTGAAATTTTATAGTTTTGAAATTTTGAAGTGTTGCAACTATAGTGTCATTTTTCATCAATATTTCCATCAATGCCAAAGGGGGAAATTGTTGGCAAGAGACACTATATTCGTAGATATTTGTGCTTGAATATTGTTCTGGGGTTGTCATTGGTGGTAAAATAGATCAAATATCATATCCAATATATGTAGATTTGTTCTACCAGAAGTTTGGGAAGTCTTGATAATTATTTATGCTTAAGTCTGGAAGGTGAAATACAGTATGCAACAGAGTATGGATACATTGTACAGATCTCCATTCTTGTTGCATAGTTTTGATCGCAGTGAAAGACTTAGATGGTTAGATTTTTAAGGTAGCTTGATTCACAATTCTAGCCTTCGGTATTGACTCTCATGCAAATTAGAAGATCCGGTGACTACTAATTTAGGAAGAATAAAGCTATTTTGGTGTAACATGTTGTGAAAAATCTTGGGGATGATTTTAGTGATTGATTTCATATTCGAGGTGATTGAGCCAACATGTGTGAAGCTTGTTATCAATTTGTTTGGGTCCACATATGGATTGGAAATAGAATTGGGATGACTTATGGTTACACGTTTCATGTTGTGTGTTATGCAGTTTCTGGATGCCAACATGGGAATTGATTTATTTTGTTGAAGCAGATATATAAGACCAATTCATTTGAGAATTTTGAGATGTGATGGGAAAGAGAGAAGATTGTATGAGCGATTGTACAAAGTTTTGTGTGTGTGATTGAATGTCTTTATGCTCCGATATATGATAGAAGAACACAATAGAGTAGAGAGACAAAATAGTGGATTAAGATTACTTGCACTCAACTAGAACTTCTTTTTCACATATGTAGATGCTACTATCCAATTAAAACATCTTTTTTCTTATTTTTAATCACTTGTAAGGTAGTGAGCCTTACTCCGGGTTGTAGCCCTCTTTGTAATTGAGCACTGAGCTCTAGGGAGTGTGCCTGAATGCATGTGCATTCCCCACTTATAATATTATTATACATTTGATCACAGTATTATAATGTAAAGCGGAAAAATGATCGAACCCTAGTTGTTCTCCCCTCCCCAACTCCGAGGAGGGAGAAGGGAGAGTCACTAGGGTTGATGGTTTTCACTTAGGAGGGACTTTACATTCAAAAGAGGGGTTGAAACCCACAAGATCCAATCCCACACAATGCAAGATTGGATGCTAAATGTGTTTCAAGGGTTAAGAAAGCAAGGCTACCCTCTTTTGTAAAGAATGTTGATAGAAGAATTAAGCTAGGAATGCATAGAAAGTGACAAAGATTCGCTTATAAACTGAGATAGGGATACAGGATGAAGCTGCGGACCTGGAATTAGCAGTAAAATGTTGATACGGTGCTGTCCTACAAATTTGAGCAAAAGTTGCCGGGACGATGGCGCCCGAGCGCCACGGTCCTCCGAAAAATCCGCGAAACGAAGGGGGATCTGTTCGTCTCTGCACAAGGATTCCAGATCTTCAATTTCAGCTGTGTACCTGCAACCTACACATAGAAAAGTGAAGACGATTGGGGGGTTAGGGATTAGGGGTTTGCCTTTAGGTCAAACCCCAGTTTTGGAATTAACCAAGAAATGAGAAATTGCTGTAAATGTAATGTAAAACAAGTACTAATACCTTGTTGTAAGGATGTTTGTATCCTTATGTGCGAAGGTATAGATGTTGTTGTTTGTTGTATGTTGTAGCATGTAATGTGTTGTAAGTGATCTCCTCTTCAATGGTTGAATCCTTGTCTTGAATGCAACACTTAGCCTTGAATGGAGACTTGAAATGATCAATTACTTGAAGGAATGCTTGAATGCTTGAATGCTTGAATGTTTGAATATCGTTTCCACCTTTTTCCATCCATCCTCTCAAATGAGAGAGGAAAAGTAGTTTATATACTTGCCAATTGGGGTTAAAAGACTGATTTTCCTGACCTTAGGCCGACCAGGAAATGTTATTTTCCAATTTGCAAACAAAAAGGCCCGAAGTCCCATAGGAGACCGGGCCCAAAATAGGACCCAGGGACTAGGGCGCTAGGTGCCATGGTCCTGGGGACCAGGGCGCTGGGCGCTCTAGTCCCACCTCCCGGGACAGCAGGGTGCAAAGGAGGTTCAGGCCAGGGTGCAAGAAAATGCAGTTTTTGGTGTCATAATCAGGTTTCGGGGTCTCCATTCAGGTTGCGTGTTGCGTCGCCATCGTGAAGACCGAAATGCAGTCAAAATTGCAAGTGTCACAATTTTAGGATGCTACATATAATATTGTGGGTTCCAATCCCACTGTGGTTTTTCCCTTTCTGGGTTTCCACGTAAAAAATTCAGTGTTATGGTTTTGTTCTTGTTTGCATTTTGTTTCTGCACTTTACTTTTCTTCAGTTGTATCCGGTGGTTAAAGATTTTGTTGAAGAAAGTTGTTAATTGTAGAACACTGATTCACCCCCCCTCTCAATGTTCATTGATTCTAACAACATTTTGTTAGGTTATATTCTCTTATCCCAAAGAAGAACTAGATCTCCCACTTTGAAATCTTGGGATAGAGTTTTCTTATCAAATTATGTTGACTTGATTCCATTGCTTCGCAATGTGATCCACAACCTCCATACACTTTTCCTCTAATTCTAAAAGGAACATGATGCACTTATCAATGGAGTTATTGAAATCTCTGATTTTATGGCCTTGGACAATTTCAATGCAAGTAACTCTAATGTAATATAAATTTATGCATTCAGACCATACAAGAGCTAAAATGGAGATATGCCAATTTGTCTTTGAGGGGTAATATAGTCTACCCATAATGCATCATACAATGACTTATGCCAAGACCATTGATTATCATCCACTAGTTTCTTGATTATAGTCACCAAGTTCTTATTGTTGGAATCAACTTGACCATTTTCCTATGGGTAGTAGTTAGAAGAGTGAGCATGTCATAGGAGGAAAAACAAGTAGCATTATCTGCTACTATCTTGTTTGGAACACCAAACCTAAAAATGATATTTACCATGATGAAATTATACAACACCTTTGATGTGGCATACATAATTGGTATGGCCTCCACCCACTTGGTGAAATAATTAGTTGTAGTGAGGACAGAATTATGCCCTATAATAGATCATAAATTAACTAGACCAATTAAATCAAGACCCCGTTGCTAAAAGGGTTCTTCGATCACCACTGAATTAAGCGGTAATGCTGGTAACTTAGGTTTCCCCACAAACTATTATCATAACTCACACTTACGTACCCATTCATACACATCATGGAAATGTGTGGACCAATAGTATTTTACTCACAATATCTTGTGAGTAGTCATTGGTGCTGAAAAATGCCCTCCACAAGCCAAGTTTTGGAAAGAAGAACTTAGTTTGTTGCGCTTTATTAGCACACCTTAGGAATGTTCTGTCTATGCTCCTTTTGTACAAACCATTGTCCCATAGAACATAGTTCACAACCTTGAGCCTGGTCATTCTTTTCTCTTTGTATGAAAGATGATTGGGACATTCACCATACATAAGGAAGTATGCAATATTAGAGTACCATTCATCTGTAGTACTCATGAACAAGACTGTAGGCATAACTTTAGACACTTCTTCCTCCTCACCTGCAGATGCTTCTTCAGGCTTATTGTGAGTAGTAAATTGGCACAAACCTTTTCCATGAACCAAATTTTTGGGCTTGATCTCCATGCCACACTCTTAGAAATCTAGTTACCCCTCTTGGTGCTAAACTCCTATTGAGTCAAGATGGACTTGACTATTGAATCTAGTACTAATGCAGTGACATGTATTGAGAATATAAAACCTAAAATGCTTCATTACTTTGACCATAGTGTAAGTGTGTTTCTCCATGAGTGAGTATTTAAGCTCATGAGTTTTGAAAGGGCAACTCACGAAGCCTATAAGGGATACAATTCCACAATTGTTTCTCTAGACCAAGATGGTAGACAAAGTATGCTTTGAAGCATATATATACATGATTAAATCCTTGGTGTAGTCTAGATAAACCAAAATTGGAACATGTGCAATGGCCTCATTTATTTCATTGAAGGCAAATATGCCTTCTGCACTCCAATGAAAAGTGGATTTACCTTTCATCATATCTACAACATGATGAGTTTTCTCAGCAAAGTCTTAGACAAACCTTCTCAAAAAGTTACCTTTGTCAAAGAAAAAGTGAACTACCATCTTACTTGAAGGAAACACAAGACTCTAGATAGATTTGACACATTCTAGATCAATCTTAACATCCTCCTTAGACACTATATGTCCAAAATGTTTACCTTCAATCACTTCAAAAATTGATTTCTTGCGATTGAGGGAAATTTCATGTTGTCTACATCTTTCAAGCACTTGTTGAAGATGATGAAAATGACTGATGTTTTTTTGAAAAGATAGTCAAATCATCAAGATATACTACTATGAACTTACCAAGAAAATCCTAGAAGGCTAATTCCATTGCTCTTTGGAAGGTAGCGCCAACATTGATCAATCCAAATGGCATCCTGCAATACACAACATGCCCCAAAGAGTAGCAAAGATAATTTTATGTTGATCTTCTTCACTCACCTCCACTTGGTTGTAACAAGAGAAACCGCTTAACATAGACAACATATGTGAACCCATCACTATTTGTAAGACTTGATCCATTACTGACAAAGGCTAATTATCTTTTAGTGATGCTTGATTTAGGTTATGAAAATCAACATAAATATGGATCTTATCATTATTCTTCCGTATCAGGATGATATTGGCTATCCATGTTGAATGATGAATAGGAAAAATAATCCTGACATTTAACATTTTTTGGATTTCAGAGAGAATGTTTCCTGAAATATTAGGATTGTATTGCCCCTACTTTTGTTGATGAGGCACAAAACCTAACTTAAGTGGTATGTCATGCTTGATCTCCTTCAGATGGAAGGATTTCAAATCATCATATGAATAGGATAGAATGTCCATGGATTGTTGCAACAGTTTGATAAAATTTTCATTTTCTTCTTCTGAGAAACACTTACCAATATTCTACATCTTGGGATCTTCTTCCATCCCCAAGTTGACTTGTTCAACCTCCATGGTTGATTCAGATCTAGATTGCCTTTGTCCCTTAACATAGCAGTCATGGTTGTCGAAAAGCTCCTGAAGAGACACCAACCCTTTGGGAATTTTATTCCCTTTAAGTTGCAAAAATTTCTCACATGTGATTGGATCTATTTCAGTGACAAATTATTGGGGAGGAGAATCACCTCCTCCAAAGTATAAATCACTGAAATTGTCTTTTGTTTGCAGGAAATTGATGATATATTGATCACCATTGAAGACCTACAAATTATCATAATTTTTAGGAACTCTAAGTTGAAAAACCATCTCAATAGTGTACTTGTCCTCATGAAAGTCCTTGTGATGAACTAGAAGTATAGCTGACACCGCCAAAGAATTAGCCCTATCGTTGTAGTCCCTTGGAACCATAGAAATATTGAACGCATTAAATGCCTCAATATAATCCCAAACAAGATTCAATAATTCCTCAATCTTTCATTATTTTTTTGATACAAATTCCTTACTTGACAGACAACGAGATCAATATCAAGTTGAGCGTGGAGATTCTTGATTCCCTTCTTAAGGGAAACATCCATACCTAAAAAATAATGACTCATACCCATTCATATTATTAGTATTACTGAATTGTAGTTTAAAAGAGAAAGTGGGAAAAAATTTCCCTTAGGAGATATGAGAACAATCCCTACCCCTAAATCAACTATAGAACAACTATCGTTGTACTCCAAAGTCAAGACATAATTGGAGTTCCCTATATTATCATTCTCAAAACTTGAAACTTCCTTATTTGAAGAAACATATTCAATAACATCAGTCCCTTGTTCTTCACTATTTTTATTATTCAAAGAACTAGAAGCTTCATTAGCTTGTAGAAAATATGTACCCATTCCAGAGGGCTCAAAAATAATTTTTTCCTTTTGGTCATAAGATTTGGTGACAAAAAAATTTGCTGCCCTCTCAGGAAGTAGTTTTTGCATCACACCCTTGACAAGTATTCTAGCCTTTGACTAGTCCATGCTAATTTTTCCACCAACATATTTGCATAAATTTTGTCCCAACAACATTCCACATGAAGCTTGGACTTTAGCTATGAGAATTGTTATCTTGATTCTCTTGTTTGGAAAAGTGATGAAAGCAAAATGGGCATCTTTGATTTACCCTATCAAGGGTACTTATTTATTTTCTATTAAAAAATATTTACTAAAGGTCTTAGCTAAAGTCAAACTAAAGGCATTGGCCACCTTAGCCAACATCACATTTTTTGAAGCACCCGAAACAATGACACAATTAGTGAGATTGTGCCCATTAATCAACAAGGAAATGTAGAAGGGATCTATCCTTCTATAAACTTATGATGTAATTGCAAAAGGTTATTTTGAGAGGACTTTTAGATTGGATAGACTTCTTTATTTTTTGACAAACTTGACCAATCTATCAAATTGATCAGGGCTGGCATGGAGGTATTCAACCTCTGACATTTGGATTTTCATCTTCTCAGAATGGTCAATAATATCAAAAGGTTAATATGGAGTTTCCACGGAAGACAAAAGATTATAAGTTGAATGTTTAGAAATAGTAGCACTAATTCTAGGTACAGTTAAAGAAATAAGAGTGTTTGGTGTACTTACATATTTGTTTCCCATCAAATCCTTTGGTAGTGTAGGCAAACGAGTTCCTCTTTTGACAATAGTGACTAGAAATTTGGAGCTATCATTGGCCTTTTATTTTTCATCATTTTGTATATTTGGTTTATTTTTTGTTTGTGAGTGGGCATACACAACATAGGCTTCACCTTGAGCCTCTTCATCTTGGTCTTTAGCTTTTTCATACCGCACAAACTAGATATTAGAGTCTCCAGCCAATTCAATTTCTTCCTCTTGAAAGAGATTGGCAATATCTTTTGAGTGATGTTCCAATTGCCAAGGATCAATCTACTTAGCTTCATAATAACCCACTACTACATTAGTTTGGGGTAATTCAAGAGTGAGCCTCTCTAGAGGGGGATACAACTTCTTTTGATTCCTCATAGCATAATTGGAAGCATTGTTTGGATAAGTTCTTCTCAAAATATCCTTGAAGGAGTAAAAAAATAACTTTTTGATAACTGCTTCTTAAGTGCTAACACTTTGTTAGCTAGCATTTGAACCATAGGATCAGTAGTACTTGTTGAAGGTGACTCCAAAGAAGAATTTCCTTTAGATTTTTAGGATTTTTCCTAATCTTCTTGGCAAGAATTAAATCATCTTTAACCTCTATTGCCAAAGCCTATGTAGCTGCAAGGTCTCAAAGCTTCCCTTCTCAATGAGAAACCCACCTTAGGTAAATTAGCATTCATGAAGAAGCACTTCAAATTTTTATGAGTGGGTTGAGCCACCATTGGAATTCTGTTAGATAACTTGTTGAATTTAGCCACAAATTTCTGCATGGGCTCATGTGGCTCCTTTTACATTTAGGTAAGTTGTGATAATAGTGCATGAGCATATTTTATGAGCTTGAACTTCTCCTTGAACTTTATTTTGAGTGTCTACCAATTGGTAATATTTTGAGGTACTAAATGATAGAACCATTTAGAAGCAACACCTTGTAACATTTCAACAAACAATCAAACTAAAACATCTTCATGTTCCACCCCAAGAAAACCACATACAATATAAAATGAAGAAATGTGCTCATTGGGATGCTATTTTCTATCTCCATAAAACTTGAGAATATTCTTTTGCAAGCCTTGAGGAAGTGGATAAAGAGGTAGAGTCAAATTCAAGCGATGACAATTTTGTCTCCAATGGCCTTGAATGACCATTCTTCTTTGATTGTAAGGAGGAATTACAAACCTTTGTACTTTTGGTATAACCAAAGGTCTAATAACACTGGAAGCTTCACTAGGCATAGGATATCTTGTGTTTGTAGGTAGAAAACTCGTTGTACATTGAAGTGAAGATCTGGCTCTTGGAGGAAGATGGTCAAAGTTATGCTTCTGTAGAAACTTGAATGTAGGATCTATAATCCCCTGACTTCTTTGTGGATGAGTGTAACTTATTTCTACTAGATTAGAAACTTCACAATAAATTTAGATGAACAATCAAAAAATCTTAACAATAGATAAGGTACTAAGAAAACTTCAACCAAAACATGAAGCACTTGGTTGCATACTCGTGTCCCTAGCAGAGTCACCAAAAAAATTGTTGGTGTGAATATTTTGTAATAAGGTGATTGATTACAAAATGGTAGATTCAACCATAGTTGTGATAAGATTATATCTCTCCTCACAAAGGGGAGGTTTCCTTCTTATTGTTAACTATTTCCAGGTAGTATCTAAACTAAACTATATACACTAATCTATATCTGGGGTGTTACATTCATCATATCCTCTTCTTTGAGGATATATTATTTTTCCTTACAATAACAGTTATAACAAAATATTAAGTAGATTATAGAGTATACGATTGCAAAAGACACTAACAAAAGCAATAATAGGAGATATAAAATTAGGTTATGCAAAAGAATAACTAAGAATATACTAGCAATTCCTAAGTAACAAGAGAAAAGCACAAAGTCTTGTGTAGCTTCTCAAAATTGATCACAAGAATAAAGTTGTAATAATCGAGTAGATCAAATTTTTTCACATGTATCATAATTCAACTACTCTAAATGTATAACAAATTACAACACAAAGTCTCCAAAATGTGATTGATTTACAAATATCAAGAACTTGAAATTCAATGATGTAGTAGAAAGTCTAGAAAATCATATTTGACTATCTTTAAATAAATATCTTCTCTACAACACACAATTCAATCAATACAAGATAATTTAATGAGGACATAAGAAAATCCTCATTTCATCAACACACTAAATCCAAAATAAAGGTTGGATGCCAATTTGTTTTCTATATTGACTTAAATCTTGATTTACAACTTAAGCACAAAGTTTGAAAATGTTTGTCAAACTGACAGAGTTTTGATCCATAAAATATAGATGATTATTTACAATGAGGATTCCTCTTTATATAGAGGAAAGTGCTGAGAAAAAATAGGAATCCTACAACTATTTCACTTATTTAATAACATAGTCTAATTTGATTTAGGACCTGTACTATCTTTAGTTGTAATCTTTATATATAGAAAAAATGCATGTAAAATGTCAATGCAAAAACTACAACTACAAAACTAGAAAGCATATGAAATAAATAAGTGCTTGAAGGTGCATCTTCATTTTCAACTTCATTCTTTTTCAATAATTTGTCAGATATTTGAATGACAACATGCATCTCTGATTCATTAGGTCCAAGGGTATGACTTGAGATGGCAAGAACCAATAAGATTGAATCTTCTATGCTGATATATCTGTAGAGACATATTTATGTCCATTTGATTAAATGAATTTTATATTTGTTTAATTGTTATTTATCTAGCTATTAATTAAATTCACATTTAATTAATCCTTTCCCCCTTTTCCAACTATTAATTAAATTAATATTTAATTAATTCATCCCGCCCACTTCTTCTACTAGTTAAATAAATTATTCAATTTATTTTATTTAATTCACCTAGCCATATTAACTAAATAAATCATATTTGTTTTATTAAATTCCCCTTTCACATTTAATTAAATCCTTCTCACATTTAAATAAATTAATATTTATTTAAATGGCCATCCAATGCAAGTTGCATATTTGATTGAAATAAATGAATTTTATTTTAATTAAAATCTTATTTATCCATCCCACTTGCACACTAACCATTCTTTTAAATTATTCTAATTCCCTTCTAAACATATTGGTGATTGAAAAAATCAAGTAGAACATTCCTTAGAATAATGCTTTCTAGAAAGATCCATGTACAATTAAGAAACTTACAAAGCATTAAAAATCTTTTTCTTCCACAAGTTAGCCTCCAAAGTCTCCCAAAAGCATTTAAGGCTCAAGTACAAACATTAAAAGCCTTTCTTTCTTCCAATAAGCTAACCCACCTTTTGACTTTGGGTTAGAGACTTATTCTATAACTTAAGCATCCAAGGTAATCATAAAGTCTCCTCAAGCATTTAATGCTATGAGTAAGGTTACTCTTTAACCCTTGCACATTCATTTATCCCTTGGATAAAAGCTTTATCCATTAACCTAATCCTAACCAAACCACCTAGGGTAACCATCATGTCTCTTCATAAATTTAATGCCTCTTCTCTCTCTTCTCAAGCCTTCTCATGATGCCACTTGTCACCCTAACATTTGTGGAAGTTGCAAACATGGATTGAGGATCAAGCCCTTGTCATGCAATCCTAACCCTTGCTAAATCAATTCAATCTTAGCCA